>NC_056728.1:420271832-420406832 GCF_019279795.1 Protopterus annectens | reverse complement strand
AGGATGAGGGAAGACGGGAGGTTTGAGCTGAAATGGCTGAGGCATGGATTTTTATGGAAGAAAAGGAAAGGCCCTTGTGAAGCATCTCAGGTAAGTATTGTAAAATCTGAGGAATATTGGGCACTGCTGTGCTTATCCCTTGTGATCAATTCCAGGCACAGAATCTTTTCCATTTGTCAGCATAAGATTTTCTAGTACTAGGCCTTCTTGCCTCCAACATGACATCCATCACAGGTTTGCTGAGGGATGCTAAGGGTGAATTTAGGTGATTAGCCACGCTGCAAGATTCAAAGTTTGGAGCTGAGTGTGCAGAATTTGGTTGTTCTGCTGAGACAGTAAGTAAGGTGTCTAAGGCAAGTGCCATGGTGCAAGGTGTGACACATTGCGCAGGAGTGGGTACCAGTGTTGGCGAGGCCAGTGTGGAGCAGTCAAAATCATTTTTGGTTTGTCCTGTTTGACGTTTAGTAGAACTTTGGAAAGCAGAGGCAGAGGGGGAAAACCATAGACTGATAGGTTTTTCCAGGTTTTTCCAGCTGTATGATACAGCATCCACTTTCCAGGCTTTTTTGTGATGAATTCTTGTGTATAATTTGTCCAACTGATAGTTCTGGGGCGAGGCAAAAAGATCTATGTCTGGACTCCCCCATTTGCATGTCAACATGTTGAAAATCCGTGGTTCCAGTTTCCATTCGTGTGGGTCCATGAGATTTCTGCTTAGTTCATCTGCCAGAGTATTCAGCTTTCCTGGCAGGAATTGAGTTTGTAGTTGTATTTGATAGGTCAAGGCCGTGTTCCACAATGCCATGGCTAGTCTGCAAAGGGGGGTAGGAGAGTGTACCCCCCTGCTTGTTTATGTACCACATAACTGTAGTGTTGTCTGTCTTTATCATTAATTGTCCTGGATGAAGGTAGTCCTTGAAGGCTGTCAGCGCATTCTGTACAGCTAGCATCTCTTTTTGATTGATATGAAGGTGCATTTGATTTGGGCTCCATTTGCCCTGAATGCACTTCCCTGCCAGATGAGCCCCCCCCCAAGCATAGTCTGATGCATCTGCAGTTAGGGTTTGGGTGGCAGGGGGTGGAGTGAATGGCAGTCCGTTGTTCTGGTGGCAGACCTCTGCCCACCATAGGAATTCTAGTTGCAGGCAAGGTATGACAGGAATCATTGTTTCCAGGCTGTGACAATGCTGACTCCATAAACTTTTTAAGTACCACTGAAGTGTCCTCATATGCAGTCTTGCATATGGAATTAGAAGAATGCAGGAGGCCATGAACCCCAAGGCTTGCAGAATTTGCCTTGCAGATAGCTGGGTTTTTGTGGCCACCTGGTTTGAAGCAAGTTACCACATGAATTTGCTTTTCTGGCATAAGGTAAGCCATCTGGGCAGTTGTATTCAAGCTTGCACCCAGGAATATAATTTTTTGAGAGGGTACCAGTTGTGATTTCTTTTTGTTTATGGTGTACCCTAGACAACTTAGAAACCTTTTTACAAACACCAGATGTTTTAGAAGAATGTCCCTGTTGTCTGCCTTTATTAGACAATCGTCCAGGTATGGATATATTTGAATTTTTATTTGCCTGCAAAATGCAATTACTGGAGCCAGGCACTTTGTGAAGACCCTGGGCGCAGTAGATAAGCCAAAGGGCAGTGCAGAGAACTGGTAATGCAAGTAGCCTGCTTTGAAGCGGAGGTATCTTCTGCAAGATTCCCCGATTGAGATATGCAGGTAAGCCTCTTTTAAGTCAAGAGTTACCAAGCAGGCATCTTTGCTTAGCATAGGAAGTAGCTGTTGAAGAGTCAGCATCTTGAATTTTGGAATGTCCAGAAATGTGTTTAGAGTAGATAAGTCCAGAATTGGACGCCAAGATTTCTCTTTTCCGGGTACCAGGAAAAGTCTTGAATAGAAACCTTGTCCCTTTTCCTCTTCTGACAGTACTTGTTTCTGGGCCTCTACCCACTGATTTGGGGGCAGGTCTGGCCATCCGTTTGGGAATGGCAACATGTGGAAATGAAATCTGTATCCCTGGGATACTATATTTAAAACCCATTTGTATTGGGTTATAAGTTGCCAGTTTTTTGCATGAAGTGCCAGTTTCCCCCCCAAAGGGGCGGCTAAAAGATAAGCGCTTGGTAAGTGTAAAGGGAAGTCATTGAGACTGCTTACCATAGGGAGGTGCCTTGTTGTTTCCAGATTTGGAGGAGGAGGCACCCCATTGTTTTGTTCTAAAAGTCCCTTGTGACTGAAACCTGGAGCCTTTGGAATGTCTGGGTTTGACTTGATTGGCTCTCGAAGGAACTGGAAATGACCAGTTCTTAGTAGGCCACTGCCTACTAAATCTTGGAGGTTGCACTTGTAAGAAATCTTTCACAGTTTGCATAGAATTAGCTTTATCTTCCATCTTTTTTAAAACTTCTTCAGCCGTATTACAGAAGAGATGGTCTTGTTGTAAAGCAGCATCCAGCAATTTTGCTTTAACATGATCAGGCAGAGTTTGCTCTTTGAGCCAAGCATGCCTTCTTAGCACAGACCCAGTTACAGCAGCCCTGCAAGAGGCCTCCAAAGAATCAAAACCACATTGCAAAGTATGTTTTCCAACTTGTTCAGCTGAATGCAATAAATCCTGTAAATCTTCATTTTCCACACAGTCAGAAATTAACATCATTTTCTGTTTAAGCAGTCCCATGATATGCTGTTGATATTTAAGCATATGAAATTGACAGTTTAAAGCCCTGATTGCCAAGGTTGCAGAAGTGTAAACCTTCTCACCCCATCTATCCAGTGCCCTGGAATCTCTATCAGAAGGGGAAGGATTTTTAGCAGTAGAGGCCTTAATGCCCTTGGGACCCTAAGAAATGGTTTCAGGATCTGCAATAGGATTTTTGAAAAGGAATTTGTGGGAGTCAGGAACCCTGTAGTATCTGTCTGGCTTACAAGGAGTCGGAGGCAGAGAATCAGGAGCCATACTAGATTCTGAAAAAACATCATCAACAATGTCTAGAACAGGAGGTATAGCCAAAGGCCTATGCTGATGAAGAAGAAGAAAATTCCTAAGTCTCTTTTTAGATTCAGAGAAATCCTGACTTTCCCAGTGGAAATGTTCCCTTAAAGTATGTAAAGTTTCCCCAAAAGAAAAATCCTCAAGGGGAGAATCAGAAGGAATGGAATCTTCTGCATCAGAGTCCTCATAAGCAGGGATAGACAAATCCTGTTCATTAGAAGAGTCAGAAGAAATAGAATCCTGTTCAGAAGATTCATAATCAATGTCTTGCCTAGGCCTCTTAGAAGGGGGGGGGGGGGGGTTGGCTACCCCTGATCAGAGTAATTAAATCTTCAGCCATTTTGATCATTTGTTTTTTAGGCATAGGGTCCTGCACATGTGGCCCAGGCGTCGTTTTTTGAGACACAGATTTTGACTTTGGCCTTAGTTTTGAAGATGGCATCGGTCTAATATACAAATCTGTAGGCTGAAAACACCCTCAGAAGCCGGTGTTTCTCAGGTCTCAGTAGAGGCCTGTGAATCAGAAGTAGCGGATATCAGGGGCTGCAAAAGCACCTCAATGAGTACCGGTGAACTGGTGACTGGCTTAGGAGAAACGTAGTCATCCATTTTGGACCTCGACGGCCTGTCTCTGTCTTTTTCTTTGCGTTTTTTAGGTATTCCGGTAGTCGGATTGCTAACCGACGACATTTCTGGATAATAAAAGCGTGAGCCAAAATATTTAGAAGCAAAAATATACCGATGTTTAATAGTGCGTTGATTAAATTTAGCACAAAACCGACAGCAAGGTACGTTGTGGTACAGGCCTAGGCAAGGTATACAGTACAAATGAAAATCCTTATGAGGTATTTGCTTCCCACAAGTAATGCAATTATTAACTTTTACTGACATCGGTAAGGAGCAAGAAAAAGTTTCCCCAGTGGGGTACTTAGCTTTTTAGTTGAAGACTTCAATTCTGAAACTCGAAAACAAAAATTTCAGGAGTCGGCCGATCGGCACTTGCGAATTGCTTCTGCTTCAGGCACCGTGCGGCAAGAAAGACTGATGTAATGGCGTCGGCTGCATGTTTTATACCCCTGATGACCTGATGTCATGGAAGAAGGGACAACAACCAATGCAGGACCCAAGACTTTGTTAATCAGGCTGACTGAGGGCAATCAACCAGCAGATTACCCAAATGTAATGACTGCAACAGTGAAACACGAAGAACATCTGACATTTCGGTCACTGTCCTCCGATAGAGTCCTGAAATACACGGCTAACAATCAGCTTCATGTACAAATCCATTGCTCATATTATCCAAAAAAGTCAACAAATACAGCCACATCAAGACGCTTTTTAACATAATGAAAAAGCATTTAAAGAAGCAGCAGTTTCCTTCAAGTTTTTAGGAACAGAACTATAAAGAATGTATTACTCCAGCATTTTACATAACCTGCCAGACTCTACTCCCAATAGTTGCATGTCAATGTCAAGTTTAACTAGTTATATTGACTGTTGTGAGACAATTAACATGAATCTGTTTTGAACAGCAGTACAACCCAATCCAGGAATACTACTTAATATGTGCAGGAATGCACCAAATGTTTACTTAACCAATCATTTGACTGGGTACTTCATGGACCTCTTTTCAGCAATGACTTACAACCACAATAGCAACGGCTATATATATTTAGGGAAATTAGTCATTCAGCCTCACAGCTTCTAGGGTTTAGGTTCAATCTAATCTGCAACACTCCATTCTTAAATAACCAGTTGACAACCTCTCAAACCTTGAGGATTGCATGGACTGTGCTATCCCAAATAAAACCAAGACTCCTTCCTCAAGCAAGAAGAAACCAGTCTGGTTGACCCCGGCCATAAGCAAACTATACAATAAAAAGGGGAGACATACAAAAAAAGGCCAAATCTCAAGTAGAAAAATCATCCCTGATCAGCATTAGTAAGAAATTGAGGGCTCTCATCAAGTCAACTAAAGCCAATTTCGAAAAGAAGGTTGCCAAGGATAACCATAAGGCCTTCTATGGTTAAGTCAAAAACCTAAATGGCAATGCTCAGGTCTGTTCTGAGCTAGTACAAAATGGAACAAAATACACTGACCCCACTGACATTGCCAACATCTTGGCTGATAGGTTCAGTGCAAATCCCCCCCCCCCTCACCACCTACAGGGCCTATTACTATTCCAGGGGATTGTGTAACTCTGATACGTTGGTTAATAAGGCTCTATCTAAAGCTAAAAACACTGTCTCCATGGGACCAGATGGTGTCCTGGGCTGTGTCATATGCGAGCTCCAAAATGAATTAACCCCACATCTGAATACCCTACTCAGTCTCAGCCTCTCGACAGGATATGTGCCTATAGAATGGCGCACAGTAACGGTGGTTCCAGTGCACAAGGGTGGGCCCGCAACGACCCTGGGAACTACTGACCAATAAGCCTGACCAGTCTGATCTGTAAGGCAATGGAGCGAATCATTATGGAACTCATAAATGGAGAGATTGGGAACCTCCAAACACTTGACCCCACACAGTTCGGCTTTGTCAAGGGCAGATCATGCCTCCTGAACCTGGTGGACTTTTTTGAGACTATTACTCAAGCTATAGATAAGGGAAAGGAGGTACACATGGCTTACCTTGACATTGCTAAAGCATTTGACACCATTCCCCATTTGGGTATTATTGATAAACTCACCAACCTGAGCATAAACCCTTACATCACAAGATGGATCGCAAACTGGCTCTCAGACAGACCCCTAAGAGTAGCGGGATCTATGTCCGAATCCAGACCAGTAACGAGAGGTGTGCCTCATGGCTCTGTCCTGAGGCCCCTCCTGTTTGGCATATATTTCTCAGAAGTACAGGCAAGGGCTGTGGCTGACCAGATTTGTGGACGACTGCAAACTGGGTGCTATAATAGAGTCTCTGGCCGACATGGATATCCTCCAGAAGGGCCTTAATGAGACTGATGCATGGTATCAAAGCCATGGTCTCAAGCTAAATGCTAAAAAATGTGTAGTAATCCCCTTTGGAAAAAAACAGAGTACCCACGAATTACCACATAGGAGGTAACCCCCTGAAATCTGAAGAAGTAATAAGGGATCTAGGGACCCAAGTAGATAGTCAGCTTTCCTTTGATAACCATGTTGCCATGGTGGTTAGAAAATCCTTCTATGTGATCCCTCTGATCACGAAAGGGTTCGTATCAAGATCTAAGGATGTAGTGGTGCCCCTTTACACTTCCCTCATCAGACCCATTACTGAGTACAATGCACCAATTGGAATGTACCTGGCTAGGCATCTCCCGCAGCTGGAGAGACCACAGAGGTACCTCACTAAGAGGATTACTGGCCTCAAACAGTTGCCCTATGCAGCACGACTGAAAAAAACTAAGGCTTTTCTCTGCTGCATACCGCCTTCTCAGAGGCGATCTCCATCTAACATACAGAGCCATGTCCAACCCAGAACTGTTGAACATGCTCCATCTTAGCAAAACAAAATCTATTCGAGCTACACGCTCTAGGGATATAAACCTCAGCACAACAATGAATAGAACATGCTGGATGGATAGATTCCCTTCGCAAAGACTTCCCTTGCTATGGAACAAGGCCCCGATCTACATAAGACAGAGCTCCTCACTATCACTCTTCAAGAGGAACCTTGATGAGTGGATGGGTAACAGAAAGTTCACACCAGGGATCATACCAACAGCTCTACTAGATAGGGGCCAAGGGTACTAGCTGCTAGATCAAGGGCCTAGGGAACTAACCAAGGGGGCGGTGAATACCGCACAATGTGGCTGGGCTAATATATGCCTTCGGGCAGATAGCCCAGTACCTAACTATGAACCTAAATAGCACAGCACCTATCCCATGTCATACTTTACAAGGGATACTACTCTTCATAAGAAAATAAACACTTGTTTCAGTTAATGTCATAAGAAATAACATTTTATGATGATCTTGGATAAAACATAACAGCTCATGTTCTAGCATAACTCTAATACCAATACAACATAAAACCGTACATAGCCATAAGCTTTGAAAAACTGCTGACAAAAATGCATAAAACAGTGATACACAGATCTTGTAAATATGTAATAAATAATACCGCCAAAATAAAATCAATTCAAACAATAAAGCATGATGCTGGTGACAAGGATTTTTATATACTGTAGGGCTAATTACAAACAGCAACAAGTAGGAAATAAACAAAGCAAATAGTAATCATTTACTGATACAGGAATTTTAACTGCTGTTTTGTTGAAGCAAAGATAACTACATTTTTCAGTCAAAGTATTTTTAGCATGATGCAGAATGTGTATTATATAAATCATTTGTCAGAATTAAATCATAAATGCACCAACAGCTTCTGCTTGAATCATTTCAAAGGCATCTATGCAGACTGCAACTCACCTACATATTCTTCTACATTATAGTCATCAAGAGGTTCTTCAGGAGGACTGGAGCGAATTTTTTCAATTTTTGGAATATCATGTCTTGGAGAATAAGGGTGAACGGATGTTCCATAAAAAATCAACGTCCATTCTTTAAGTTTGCCTAGAAAAAGTGAAGCCATTAAAAATAAGCCTACTATAATACACATAAGCCTTTCTGTTTATGCACTTAAGGTCACTGCTAAGATCATCCATCTCTTTTCATTCTCAGAACCATGACAAAATGCCCAACAGTACCATACATTCTCATCTCATGCAACTTGTACCTGTAGTGCTATGTCAAATCCAGACAATTGTACGTTTCTCCATATAAAAAAATCATACAATATATGGTCTATCTTTGTAACCATTTCTATCGAGCTGGTTGGCAATACAGATGAGGAATATAACCAATTCTACAGTCTACAACTGTTAACATCCTTCCTTGCATTAGCAAAATTTCAGTAAAAGGAGAGCACATATAGTTGCACAGAGGGATGATAATGGCCTGACTATGACAAAGTGACCCAGATTCGATTAGCAGCTCAGGAGACTGACACAGAATCAAACAGGGATGGGAGTTACCATCCCAGGGTAGGTGGGCATACCTATGTGCATCTCCTGGGTCAATGCCTGGTGGATGTTGGGGATGACATGCTGGTAGTCATGCCTAGATGAGGGGAAAAGGTGGACACATGCTGAGCTGCCATAGAGGCAGGGTAATACACCATATGTCTCCACTGCATTCCCTTCACTCAGGCAAACCACTAGGTCAGTAAGGGGGGATGGGTAGGCCACGGTAAAAAAAAAAAAAAAAAAAAAAAACCTTAAACAGGTGCAAAGGCATGGCAAGTGCAGAGATGTCTAAGGTTTCATATGACCAGCCCCAGCAATACATGAATAAGTCTTGAGGGAAAGGAAATAGCTGGCAGTTACATTATGGATGGGGTACTGGGCTGGTACCAATGAATGGAAGGAGGAGGGACTAAAAAACAAAGGAGAGCAGATGTAGTTCTTATTACAACAATTAATTTACTTCTTAGCATTGATTTCATTATCACAATAGCTACACAGGGAATAGACAGAAAAAGGGTGTTATGACCTTCTAATAAATCCAAGTTCAACTAACACAAATGGAAAATAAATCCTTGGGTTTCAAAATTAAAAATTGTTTTAATTATAGGTGTGTGTGTGTGTGTGTGTGTGTGTGTGTGTGTGTGTGTGTGTGTGTGTGTGTGGAAAATAAAATCTGTGACATCTGAACCATTGTTTGCCAATACTAACATGTACAAATGATTTTCATGAAGAAAGGTGCTGCAGGAATTTATTAAAATTTCATAAACTGTCAAAATTTTTAGCGAATTCTTGAACATGCAATGCATGCTCATAAGTACATCAGCATTTGTTATACCAATTTTCAGTACACCATATTACAAGCTCACCTTGTGTAAAATGTAATACAACTTTTAAACTTTTTAAGTGAAGATTAATTTTTTCATACATATTTTTTCACATTGTACAATAAAAAACAAAACTACACAATCCATTTATAATATGACAAATACTGACTATGCCCTAAAATAGAAATATTAACTGTATACATACAAAGGAATGTAGCAAATACATTCTTGCAAATTCTAGCACCACTCCCTCACCAATTACACCACAGAAAACGGGAGACATATCTACCCCTAAATGTATTTAATGAAAACTCTAGGTGCGGTAAACAAGCAACATTCACTTCACAGTTCATGAGGAAGGGCTCAAACAGTGAGAAGGGCTTGTGCAATACACATCCTGACCTTCTTTACTGACACACAATTGTTTGGATCAGACAAGCTGAAGCTGGACTTCTAATGGTCAGAGGAGGAGGAAATCTTGTTCGTAGTCTAGCAATTGCTTTATAATGGATGGGGGGTGATGAAGTTGGACATTGGGCAGAGAAAGTATATAATTCAATGATGCAATTTAGCAAACCCTTCCTTACACAAACATCCAAAGTCATTTGAAGCCTTTTTTTTTTTTTTTTTTTTGAAAAGAAAAATCTTCATTCTAGGATGGCAGGACGCTGGGGTAGGAAGAGTGCAGAAAAATAGAGGCTCGGCAAGGCTGCTGTCTAATTTGAGTTTTCCTCCTACAATGGTAGTTGCTTCTAAAATTGGTTACATCACCAAAGCCATTTGTGCTTGTTCTGTCTTCTTTAAAAAGATAATGTTTGGGAAGGGTTATTCTTAGACTATCTAAACAATGCAGGATGAAACAACTTCTTAACACAACGCATAATGTTCCCCTTCTTCCCATCCGACAAGGTTCTAGGCATGTACTAACCAGGAGGTTCATTATTTAACTGGCCTTTCACACCATCTGAAAAGGAGGAAGCATCTTATGTCACAGTCATACTTTACCCTGTGCTTACCACAGTTTTCTGCTAGTTGAAAGAGTATAATAGGTTCTCAATTCAGGGAAAAATCAGCAATCCCCTGAACCAAATCTTGTGCTTGCCTCAGAATACCTCCATAGTACTGTAGTGTATGCATTTTTTTCTAGCCCTAATTCTTGGGGTGGCTAATGTAAATGTTTTCTTATCAGATGTGTCTGGAAATCTCATCTCCATATTGTTTTGTAGTGCATTAACACCTGTACAAATTCTTGGCCCAATACATTTGCAAACTATTTTACTGAAAGCCACAAACTTCACTAAAGATTGTCTGACCTCAAATAATATTATATTAATAAAGGGCGTAAAAGGAATGATGTACCTTGAAAGACAGAAAAACCTTAACCTGTTGTTCATCCTAGGCTGTTAAGCTGTCTTTTGGTTTAAAGATATCTGTTGGTATGGTCCACTAATTTATAAGGGTTATTTAATTTAATTTAGTTATTATTAGCACATGATTTGAAAAAGTTATTGTGTGTGTAATCAAGACTTTCAATTAAATGCACTTCCTCCTGTGAAATGTAAATTCTGTCTAGCCTAGCCCAGTTGTTGTATCTTGGGAAATAATATGTAAACTCACTCCGACTACTGAATTCACATCTTCTATGCCAAATACCTTCAAAAATTTCTTAACAATTCTACCCTCCTTAGTTACAGGCAACCCAGACACATCTTCACAGTTGCAAATCAAATTCCAGTCCCTACCTATAAGCAATATTCCTTGCTGAAAGCGGATTATTTCTTCCAAAATTTCCTTAAGTTTAATTACAGCAGACTTAGGTGGAATATACATACCAGTGTAATCCTCCTCCCTTGCCAGAAGCCCCTTAGTACTACAAATCTACCATTATTATCTTTTTTAACACCTTTATTGAATCACTTGTGCCATAGGCAAATTTACATTTATACAAAAGTAATCAAATTGGATTAAATTAACATTAACAAACATCTCTAATAGCTCTGGAATAGTTTCCACTCGTATCTCTCAACTTGGAAACATCAAAAATCTGGACAAGGCCCACGAAAAATAGGTACAAATCTGTACACTGATTAACACAAAATTTGCAAAATTATGTAACCCCGCCCACTCCAATGGAATTGTGGGATGCCAACTTTCAAACGCAAATTGAAGAACAGACAACCAAAATATGGTACCAGAGTCCCCTTGCAGCAATTCCGATGCCCCATTACCTGGCTATTTTGCCCCATTTAACATAAGCACTAATGTGTGCATACTGCTTTACTTCTACAGTGATTACTGGGATTTTATTTTTAAATTTTATAGCACAATGCACAAACACTAATAGACATCTGCTAAACAAAGCAACAGTCTCACAATGAAAACAGACTTAGCATTAAAACTTCTCTGTCCTTGAAACTCACATTCAAAGAAAATGCATCTGGCCAGTGGCGGATAAAGATTACCTTTGGGCCATTTTCAAATCATAGGCTCCTTGCACAAGAAACATACATGTGTTCTTTGAGACACCTTCCCAACTGTATTAAATGATATTCCTTGTATAATACGGCACACTTGTTAGAGCGAGTTTTACATTTATTGTTTTGAACATTTTTCCAGTAAGCAATGAAACAAAATGCATGAACCAATAATGAGAAAACTGCCCAGTTCAGAACATTTCCATCATAAATGTCTACTCAGACTTCTACAATCCACCAGTATCAGTAAATATGTACAATCTCTGCAGAAGTAAAGTCATCTAAATAATTCCACATTAAAGAGATCTGAAACTAATGACTAAACTTCTTTACCCCAAGAACTGTGCAGCACAAGAAATCATGAAAAAGCCAAAATTTATTGTGGTGGGGACAAACGTGTAAAACCGGGAACACATTTTACACATTGCGTGTATAATCTTAGAAAGTTGCTGGAATAAAATGTTGTGTTACCATAGTTTCCTGAAAGGAAGACTGAAACTTAAATGGCTATCATTATTTAGTGAATTCAGTTCTCACTGATTTGCCAAAAAACCACAAATTTTATTTTTATTTAAGATTTGTTTACTGGGAAAGTCCAACACGGAACAAAGCCAATTTTTCAGCAGAGGTCCAGGGGAGAAATGCATCAGACCAATTCTAATCAGCACATTCATACTATTTTAGGCAGAACAATGTGAGAAACAAGGCCATGCACCATGTTGTAAAATATAAGTTATATAAATTATCAAAGATCCAAAACATTTCAGCAGAATAAAGCTGTTTAAAGCCCATACTTCAACACACTACAAAAAAGCTACTACACAGAAACCTTTGTAAGCAGCATACACTTCCCAACTGCAGACATGATTGTTCTGTCCAAAGATAGGAGGACTTAGAAGTAATATAAAGGAAATAATTAGAAGGGGTGACACTACAAAAGATTTATAGTAGGTTGAAACTGTTAGGAGTAGTAGGAAGCAAAGGATATGGGATAGAAGAGTGGCCTTGGGATAATTTTCTCCTTCCTTGTTAGTGACAGTCAACCTGCACAGCCTCTGACTCACTAAATCAGGTTTCAGATCAGTAAAGGAACACTTGAGTTGTGCACCACAAAACTACAAAAGACATTTAAACATCCCATAGAAACTGAAGTAAATGCTGCTTTCCTCAAATGTTACATGAAAAAAGAATACCAGCACATAAAAGGGAGATAGTCCTGTGCCATAGAACTCAACAGATGTAAATTGTCAGGGGGGGGGCTGGGAAGTGGAATTTAATAGTTTAATAAATGTTTCCCCTTTAACAAGACATGAAAACAATTAACTTAATAAATGCACAAGGTAAGCTTGCTTGAGTCTCTACTTTTCATGACAGTCAGACTTGTTCTAATAAATTACACTTCAGACTATGGCAGACCTGTTCTAATAAATGCAGCAGCAGCACAATCATAGTCAAAGTTAAACAGTAGCATGAGTGTGAACATGTTCATAATAGGTTCATAGGTGCACACAGTAACACAGAAGACTATAAATGTGTAACGGACCTCCTGTTCTAATCAATGAAATAATAACCGGCTTCCCGATCAGACTGGAAAATATATGAGCGAGACTTGCGTGTGCAATGGACCAAGCTGAAAGAACTATGCTCTAGACTTTACCTTCAAGCTTCAACTGTCAGATCAGACTGAGTAGACACTTCAAAATATGGCAGATGGACTTGTTCTAATAAATGCAGCTAGCAGCACAATCATAGTCTAAGTTAAAACAGTAGCGTGAGCATAAATATGTTCAGTAAATTTAGTAAAATTGAAGGAAGTTTATTTAACATGTGCATGCAGCAGCACAACAACTGTCCATTAGAGAGCTGGAAGGAGACGCACAATTTACTCTGCCCATAAAGTACAATCAAGCGCAAGAACAAATGTGTTTAGGTTTATAAATAAATGCAGCAGCAGCAGAACGTTCAAATGCAGCCCATTACCTAGTAGCGTGAGCGTGAATATGCTTAATAAATTCAGTAAAAATGCAGTGAGTTTACCACGTGTATGCAGCAGCACAAGAACTGAATGTTAAAAGAGCTGGAAGGAAATGCACGTTAATATTTACTCTGCCCATAAAGTACAAACAAGCATAAGAATGAACCTGTTTAGGTTTATGAACAAATGCAGCAGGCAACACAAGTCGAAGAACGTTCAAATACAACACATTACCTACAGAGTTGGAGCTGAGTGGGGAAACGCACATTATTTACTCTGCCCATAAAGCACAGTGAATCAGTTAAGCCCTCAGCCAATTACATAGGCTGGCAGGCTACTCACGATGCTGACATCATCGCGCACGCCTCTGCAAATGATGTCAGCAGAAAAAGAATAATTATAGTTTAAAAAAATAAAGCCAGGAAATTTGGGAATAAAGGGGGCCAACTCGGGAATTCGTGGCACCCCATTAACTGGACCTCAAAACCGGTAAATGCCGAGGAATTCGGCACGGTTGAGAGGTCTGTTTCCACTACCCATTCCTTAAATTCCTCTATTTGCAACAGATAGGTAGGAAAACACCAGTATCTCATTTTACTTCCTTACCCAGTGTTCTTATTTTAGTTATTATTGGCGCATGATCTGAAATAGTTATTGGGTGTGTATGAAGACTTTCAATTATATGCACTTGTTCCTGTGAAATGTAAACTCCATCTATTCTTGGGGAATAATTTGTGAATTCACTCCTAGTACTGAATTCACATCTTACATGCAAAATATTTTCATAAATTTCTTCAAAGAATCTACCCTTCTTTGCTATATTTTCCCTTCTGGGCCCCTGCAGACACATCTTCACAGCTGCAAATCAAATTCCAGTCCCTACCTATAAGTAATATTCCTTGCTGAAAGCTGATTATTTCACCCAGAATGTTCTTAAGCTCAATTACTGCAGTTTTAGGTAGAATATAAATACATACCAGTGTAATCCTCCTCTCTTGCCAGTAGCCCCTTAATACAAATCTACCATTATGATATTTTTTATCCTCTTCTATCACTATTAGAGCTCTCTTTGCAATTAATGCAGTACTCCTCTTTTTCTTTGCTCCAAGTATTCTACTGAATAACCACTCTGAAAACCTTTCTTTATGAAGTTCATATGTTCAGTTCTTTCCAAGTGTGTCTCCTGTAGCATAGCTATTGCACACTACAATTTTAATATTGTTCAGTACTCTTTTTTTTGTTGTATTTATCTGTGAGACCATTGACATTTAAAAGCTTTACAGAAAGCATCATTATTTTAAAAAGTTATTATTCCCACATTTTGTGTGAAACAGCCTTTTTGTTAAGTGTCTGGTTCCAGCTTTTGTATTACATGCATACACTGCTTGGCAGGTTATTCTTTTGTACAGTTGTTTCTTGTGATATCATTTTGAGCCTATGTCACATCTTTCAATTTTTTTTACTCTAAGCCCTTAAACAACAACAAAACACACACACACACACATCCCCAATACCCCCCAAAATGTATTAACTTAATACTAACACACAAAACTATGTACATCTTCAAATATTGAAGTTTTACCCTCCTAACAGGAACATGTGCCCTGAACTGACAGCCACACATACAGATTTGGGTAAACCTAAAATAAAGGTCATCCATGCTTAGATGCATGGTACATCCTGTGCTTCTACTAGTTGCTGTCTGGTTTTGTCTTATCCTTATAGCTCACCCAGCTGGGAAGACACTTGAGTGCTCTCAAAAAACATAATCTTCTATTCATTTCTCTTTATGAGATTGCCCCCATGGAGACATGAGGACCAGATACAGAGTTGCTACTAAGCATACATTTATTTACTAGAAAAAAGCTTTATGATAGTTATTTTTTATTAATGCGCTTTCTATTAAAAACTTGTTACTAGATCAAGCTATGGTCCTTAATCCAGTCATTCCCCTATGCAAGACTGAGAAAAAGTACATCAGTTTTTCTTTTGTCATGCTCTTTTGACCAGACTTTTCTTTTTTTTTTTTTTTACACTGCACTGCACATCCTATATTTCTTAAAACTGAACAAGAACAAAAGGAAGAAAGGAAAAAGGGAACATCTGTTTATATTAGTATCTCCATTACACTTTCAAAATAACTGAGAAAACTTTACTTTATAGCATGCAAAAAAAATCATGCACTGTAAAAATATTACTTTTAAGAAAAAAAAATGTTTTATTTACAGTTAACTTTCTCCCTTCTCTTCTCCTCTCAAGTAGTTTACTGATCAATGACATGAAGTAGGACATATGCTTTAGAGTCCCCCACAAGTTTAACAAAGTCAAAAAGTCCAATATTTCCATATTTTCTTGATCTGCTATGTTTCACTAACATGATTATTGCTTTGTAGTACCACATTTATCAATTTCCAAGTTATTGGCTTTATGCCTATTCATATCCACCCTCCAAATCCTGTCCCTGCTTCATTTCAAACATACTTTCAAATCTTCTAGTCAACTCTTGTGCCTTTTTTCCTTCTCTCAAGCATTTTTCTGTTGAAATATTGGAAAATGTTTCACTGCCCTAGTCTCTCTGTGGTCTTTATTACCAGAAGAACAAGAAGCAGAATATCCTTCTGTTTCACAGCTCAGTTTTGTTGGATAACATTTTGTATTTCCTCCTTAGCATGCACTGCATCTAGAAATGATTATGACACCCCAGGAAAGAATATTTTGAAGATAGCTGGGTATAACAGTTTGAATCTCATGCTTGCTTCTTGACATTCCCTGAACAGTGGAATAAAATTATTATTCTTCTGCCTGGTGTACAGTAAGTAATCATTCTGCACAAACACTCTGCTGTCACCCCTTTTAGTACTTTGTCCTTCTGCCACAGTTTTGTCAGAATCAAATCATTCTGCTGGTAGGACTGCAGCTTTACTACTTAAGGTCCACGTTACTTTGAGCACTCACACAATGTGCCCTTTCAGTTATAAACTCCTGCTTTGGAATACCAGTCCACCTGCTTATTTGTGCTTTCATAAAATTAATAGTCTGTTCTTTCAGCTTCTCTGATACAACAAAAAATCTCAGGTTTTCCCTTTGTGCTCTGTCCTGTAATTCCATTATTTTTTTAAAACATCTTTTCTTGAGCAGTCTCATGCTCACCCAGCCTTCTCTTCATTTTGACCTCTGCAGTTCTATTACCATATCTGATTACGTGTTTACAGCTTCTGCCATTTTTCCAGCCTTTTGTTATTTGAGTTGTTATACTACATCAGTGTTTCATTTATTTTAATCATTTCTGTGTGCAGTTAGCTGTCTTATACTTTCCTCTAGATTACTGGAAGTCATATCTGGAACTTGCATTGCTTTTTGCTGAACAGCTGCGGTTGTCCTCTCAGTCCGTGTTTTATCCTCTCCTTTTGTAGCTGATTTTCTTTCAGGTCCTTTGTATTTCTTTTTTCCTGGCATCCAGGCACTGCACTTACTAGGCAGTTACTGAACTTTACCCAGAAATATATATCCAATGGCTTTCTCTGCTGAGTTTCTGTTTTCACACTGGGAGAGCTAGAATTAAGCTGTTACTCAATGTGCAGCCATCTTGTAAGTCTCCTCTGTGTACCATGTTTGAAATGTACCTTCATAAGACTTAGAGCGTCTCCAAACATGATATCATCCAGTAAAAAGCCTATGAAGAGGGTGCCCTCTATGGGCACCATAAACCTGTGGGGGAGGATCATCTTATTAACACAGATCGGGGCTTTCTCATCTCAATCAGACTCAGATGACCCAAATGATAATGGATGTTTCTCTCCCCCGTTTCATTCCACCTAACTTCAAATGTAGAGGGACTCAAAGTAAAAAAAAAAATGGCTGAGATTGCAGATTTAGACCACTAGAGAACTGCAAAGTATTTCTGTCTGAATTTATATAGTGAAACCTACAGGGAATCCACTAGGCAGGCATATGAAGGGTATCTTCACTGATGCTGAATCGAGAGCTTATCTAAACCATCCTATCTTGATTTTGTGATCGACTGTGTAGTAGCTTTGGAAAATAAGTTTTTATTTGAACTTATATTTTATTTTTTACACACTGTTTGTAGGAAGGAAGAGGCAGCCTGTAAGAAAAGATTTACTTTGATTTATATTTTATTTTATCTTTAATTTTCACTGTTCGTTACCAAAAGAGATAGGTTTTAGACAGGAAAATTCCTGTCTTGGTTTGTGATTTATTGAACTTTACTGTTATAAAGAGTTACGACTGTGAGCGATAGTGAAAAGTGTAAAGAAATTTCAGCTTTTGATTGACTTTCACAATTGTACAGTCACAGCAACAGCTTTACTGTACTTCATTTAATATTTAGTTGAATATTGATTGTGCGAATTTTCTCTTAGAAATTAAGTTCTCTTTGAATTCTCTGGTAGCTGATTTTGATTTTCTATTAGAATTTTTTAATCATTTGCAGCTGAATAGGGATTCCTTAAATGGAGTCTATATCACACTGTCAAACTTGAATCAGTTCGAATGATGTAATATCGAACCCATAAGTCCGAAACCGCACAATAACAAACACAGAGAACAGCGATTTTTTTTCCTAGGGGAAAAAAATCACTGTTTCCTAACAAAAAAAAAAAATACAAACCTTAAGCTAAAACTATAGAGGGGGCAGTGCCCCCCACACCACCACCACTACTTAAATATACAAACTCCGAGATCGCACCACAGTGGAGGAAATAGCAAAGCCCTGAAAATGGGCCACAGATTTTTTTCCCTAGGAAAAAAATCGATGTGCTGTGTCTTCGCTATTTTTGCGTTCTGGATTTTTGGGGTTCGATATTACATTGTTCAAACTTATACAAGTTCGACAATGTGATATAGACACCCTTAAATTCGTACACCATTAATAATTTGCTAAAGCACAAATATATTTTACTATGTAATAAATGCTATATATATTTAAAAGTAACACCTAATAACACTGGTGATGTGTGTTCCTCATATCAATAGCTGGATGATTTGCTTACTATTAATAGTAAATTTGGACTTCCTGATAACGATTGCAATTGGCACGGCTTGGAGAACTGTTGTTACATACATTAATGACTAGACTGATGAAATAATGTTAACAAATAGCAGATAGCATGTGTCTATTGCCTGTAAAGATCACTCAACCCTTATGAAACAAGATAATGGAATTCTGCATACAAGTATTTTGCAATCAGAAAATGACTAGGAGATTATAACTGATGTATAATGTTTGCAACTGGGAGTGTGTCAGTATGGTTTGTGATGTAAAATGCTTGCAACTAGGACTGTCAGTGTGGCATGTCATAAGTGATGGTTTAATAAAGATGCTTCTTGTTAAAAAAGTATTTAGCAATCTGAGGATTCACACCGTATAGAAGGAACTAAAAAAAGAAAGAAAGGAAGTTCACAATAAATAGAAGACAAAAAAAATGATACATGCCTATAAAGCAAAGAGAATACATAGTGAAAAGGACACTGCTTTGTTATGTGGGTCTATATTAAAAACACGAAAACCCTTTTGAGTGAATATGACAACAGTGACACATATAGTCCGAACTGCAAATACGCCGAACCCCCTAAACCACGAAATTTAAAATCTCGAATCGTCATAGTCGGCCAACCCCACCGCCCGCTACATACTACCTACCCAAACTTAATAAATAAACCACATACATACACTAACCAAACCCTACTGCTAACCCAACACTAAAACCTTACACACATTACTACCTATGCACTTACATTAACCCACACCCTAACCCTAAGGTCCCTAACTATCGCACACTTACCCTACGGAGATATATCCAAACAAAACAAATAATCCATACACACTTAACAAAATCCTACTTCTAACCCTTACATACATTACCTATCTATGCGCTTACCTTAACCCGCACCCTAACCCTAAGGTCCCTAACTATCGCACACTTACTTTACGGAGCAATATCGCAGACGGGCCAACCATGACAAATCGACATTTCGCAGTTTTGGATGTTTGCCGTTTCCGTAGCTCGCGCAATATGTGTCGCTCTTTTCCAATTCGCTCAAATGGATCTTCGAGCTTCTAATATAGACCCTTGTTATGTAACAAGCAGACTACAGGGATTTATAACATTTTTCCATCAGAAAACCTTCAGGCTGCAGAAAAAGTCATCACTTTTTTTAAAGAGAAGTTAGAAAAAAAGAGGCAAGGGGCATGTGGAAAGGAAGAAATCAAGATTGAACGTGGAAGGATTGAAAAACATTATTGTAAGAAAAGAGAAGAAAGACACATGTTGACAACATGGCTTAAGTTTTGGATGTACAAAGCCAGCTGGATGAGAACTGTATGCTTGTACTTGTAATAAGCAATGAAAACAATGGGATTAATAAGACTAATGGCGAGGAAGATCATTCCTCTGTAACAACTGATAGAGCAGATATTACTGAATTACATGTTGAAGATTCTTCAGGTCTGGTCAGAAAATATATTCTTGTAATTGGGAGATTCAATTATTAGAGAAACTGATCCTTTCATCTGCAGAGAAGATAATGAACATCTAATAGTATTATGCTTGCCAGGAGCAAAAATAGTGGAGGAGGCAGACCACAGAATGGGGAGTACAGATCTGTTTTTATTCATGTCAGCAAAAATGATCTCATCTGCAAGGATTCTCTGGGAACATACAGCCCTTTTAGACAGCATAGCTTGTACAGGTCTTAGGATGTATTTTTCACAAATCACATACAGAAAGGAGATTCATGTCACTGCGAATGAGGACATTTTTTGGGTAAGTACCTACATGGGAAAAATTACCCTTTTAAAAAATGGAAATGTTTAGAACATCAGAGCCTAATTTTTGTTCAGACAGGAATCCTGAATTCATAGATTACTAGACTAATGACCCGGGGGGAAGGGGGGGGTTCTAAGCCTACTCAAATTTTCCCGAAAGAATTATGTCCTGTATCCAAACAGGACATTGAGGGCTAGTCATTTACAGCCTACATCTGTCCATAAGGGACATGGATGCACTTGTCAAGATCAAGGAAGAGAATTTTTGCAGCAGATATTTTGTAGTATTTGACAAACACAATGCAGAAATGTTGCCAAGTTGAAAACAGTCCACAGATAGCAGGATTTGATGCACCTCCTGATGGTTGTTAATGCCAGGAGCATTAATAAACTTTTTTATTGGAAATTTTGCTATGTTCCCACAAGACTGATGTTATTGTTTGTGAAACAAAGAACAATAATGGAAAGTTCTGTCTGGGTATAAATGTTTTTATTGCAACAGACATTCTAACAAAACTCCGATGGAGGTGTTATGATACGGATTAAACAGTTATGACACATGCAATTATTACATGTTCAATGATAACACCATTATAGATTGTATAACTGTGACAATAAAGACAACCATGGAACATATAACAAATGTTGGAGTGCACAGATGACCAAAATCAAGTTCTGAAGACCTGGACAAACTCATATATTTCTTGTAAGAAGCACATGAGGGAAGAATAATAGTGGCTGGGGACATAAATTTACTAGAAACAGACTGGAATAATATTGAGACAATGACATTAGTAAGGAAATTATTCACAATATATGTTCAGGAACAGCTGTTTTGGATTTATACACTGGTCAGGTATACTTTTATCAGCCAGAAGAGAAGCTGTGGATAGCAATTAATAAACAGCTGACAGATTTAATCTGTAAGGGGAAGAAGGCAAGAGTTAAATGGGATAATTGTATCCTTCCTATAGAACAGGTTGGATTGGGATTACCAGAGTTGAATGGAGTATTTCAGAGCAACACATTTAAGGCTCATTTACACAGCACAAGCAGAAAAAAAAAAGTTATGTACCTACCATAACGTTCCATGTTAGTTGTCTTCTTCTCACCTTCTTTCTTGCTGGTTGGGTTCAGAGCCGATCCTCGTCTCTGACTCGGCCATCTTCAATAGCTTGAGAGACATTTACTGGCTCGAGGCTACCCCATATCCCATGATGCCTGGCACTAGCTACTCAGATCTTGTTTGAAAAAGCTATTCCAGACATATTTAAGGAAGAAACTCTGTCCTAGTAGCCCCTTGGACCTAACTATGAAGTTATCTAAGCAGAAAGGACAACCAGAGAAGGTTCAGCCAATGAAATCAGAATAAGGGAGCTCCTCTCGATCCACTAGGACAGGGGGATGGAGGGTGGGACGCAAGAAAGAAGGCGAGAAGAAGACAACTAACATGGAACGTTACGGTAGGTACATAACTTCTTTATCTTAAGTTGTCTAGCCCGCCTTCATTCTTGCTGGTTGGGACAGCTTCCCTAGCACCTACTATCCTGGGTGGCTCAATGGAACAGACTCTTCAGAACAGTGGAACCAAAATCAGCCCTGTTCCTGGAAGCAATGTCTAATTTGTAATGAGAAATAAAAGTATGTGGGTTAGCCCACATAGCAGCTGCACAGATAGACTCCATGGGCAACCTAGATTGAAAGGCCACCGAGGTAGACAATGCCCTAGTAGAGTGGCCGTTAGGTTTGGTAGATAATTTCTTGTTTCTCAATTGGTAAATGAATGAAATAATGTGAGACAACTATCTAGATAATGTTACCTTTAAGACCGGAAGGCCCTGTCTGCTCTCAGCACAGGAAAGGAAAAGCTGGTCCGACTTCCTGATGTCCTTTGTCCTATGCAAATAAAAACGCAGCTGTCTGTGAACATCTAACTGGTGCAATTTATATTCTGTGTTACTGGTGTGATTAGGAAAAAACACAGGAAGGTCTATGGACTGATTCAAAGTATTTTGTGTACAGACCTTAGGAAGGAAGGATTGGTCCTTAGTGCGACCCTATCGTTATGGAAAAGTATGGGGGATGAATACATAGAGCCTGAAGCTCTGAAACACGTCTGGCAGAAATAATGACTACCAGAAAGAGAGTCTTCTATTCAAAAATGGCTGCCGTTCTGTAAGCACTGCTGAACTGCAGCTCTCTACTTAACCCGAGGAAATCTAAACCCTGAGTGGATACTACAAAGCTTTTAACATCAAATCTTCAATAAAATAACTTCAACTACACTTTACTATCCAGTGCTAAGAAGAAAAAACAGAAAAAAGGAATATATTTCACTGGATTACAACAGATTAGCTGACTCTGCAGAGAGAAGTAAACAAAGGAACCGTGTGCTTTCTATACTGCAAGTCTTTGTGTTCTAATAAGATGTCAAAAGAGGAAAAAAACATGGATATAACCACTACTAAAACAAAACTTTTGGAATTACAGTCACCTGAAAAAGATGTGATTTCTAAAAGACAAAAAATTACTAAACTACAGCAACAACAGAAACCAGGGACCAAACCCAAATCTGAACAACCATTAAACATGGAAGATATCAGAAATGCTCTGCTACCCATACAAGAAGCTCTGAAAGAAGTGACTTGTCAAATACAAACATTTGGAAACTCATGTACTCAGTTGCTGGAGAGAATGGATAAGACTGAAGCTCGAATTTCTGAAAATGAGGATAAATGAACTTTACTTGAAAAAAACTAATCTGCATTATGTGGATATACAGGCTATGCAAAACAAGCTTATGGACTTAGAAGCAAGATCCAGGAGAAATAACATTATTATCAGTGGGATTCCAGAATCTATTCAGTATAATGAATTAATTCCATCCATATTACAAATATTTGCAGTGCTTCTAAATGACTCTGATGGGGTGAAACAAATTATTATTGAAAGAGCGCACAGAGCTTTGAGAGAGTCACAAGCATCTAACTTTCGTAGACCTGTATATGTTAAAATGCTTAACTATCAAGATGTAAGCAGAATACTTACTACTGTAAAACAAACTGGAGGCTATATCATGTGGAAAAATAATAAAATATCCCTGACACAGGATTTACCCATACAGGTAAAACAAGCTAGACAGTCTTTGCCTCCATACTGCAAATTTCTTATTGACAAACAAATTAAGTTTCAAATGAAATACCCAAACATGCTTATATTTACAATGGATGGGACTAAGCATGCTATTTCCACCAAAAATGAGGCAAGAAATCTGTTTCTTAAGGTTTTCAAGGCTTTACCTGTATCAGAGACTTGAATTGAACTTTCGTTGAGACTGGCATGCTGCTGAGGTCGGATCCATTGTTTACTGTGCTTCGTGGACTGGGTAATCCTTTGTTTGCATTTGTAAAGCTTTAGGCCTCTTCCAGAGTAATAAAACTGTTTGTTTTTGCTTATCTTGATTACCTGCTTTAGTTTCCCATCGTTTTATGGCTTCTACAAAGTGTTTTCGACGAGGAGGAAGACAGGAAGTGCTTAAAATGCTGTCGTGGGTACAGATTTCGCTGTGACACTTCCGGGAGTCCGTCTGTAAAAGCGGTTCCCCCGTCGGGAATATTTCACAGGGTTTCCAGGCTTGGGAAACCGAAGGGAAATGTTTTAAGCATCTTTTTGCTCATTTAACTTTAAAATAACACTGTTGCATGGTAAAGTAGGCACATAGGAATATTTTGTGTGCGTCTCTTATACATGTTTATGTAGAATTTTGTAGTTATATTATTTAGAGAGGATGCAGGGATTTAGTAATGTTTGTATAAATATACTTGTCATTATAGTCCATAATGTATTGTGTAAAGGTGATAATTTATATTATATTAGTTAGTTAGTAGATTGCTTTAGTACAAAACTATGATAGTGTGGGTTCATAACCAGGGATATCTATACTTAGCTGTATATTTATTTTAACATAGGGGGTTTTTTTTGTCTCTATGCATGTGGTTTATCTATAGATAGCTAATCCAAATACTAAAACTTTCTTTTTTCGATTTATTTTTTATATGTACTGTAATATTGTATTTTCAATTTGATTTGCTTAAATATAGTTAACCAAGGAGATGTAGATCAATGCAGTGCTTGTTAGGGAATGTTTAGTTTAGGCTTTGTCGTAGTTAAGTTAGATTATATAGGTCTTAACTGTGGAACATGTTTGAAATTTTATAATGTGATGTTTTCATATTTGCTTCTTTTCTTAAACCTTCTGTTATTCTATGTTATACAAGACATATATACGTCCTGGTCCGGGGTTAGAGTGGATAAGCACTGGTTTAGGACGGGCTATATGGATTGCTTCCAGACTATGTATGGTTTTGAATATACTTTATTTCTCTTTAATGTTTTCTCTCCAAAACCTTCATTGTACAGCCAATCTTGGAAATGTGGGAATTAGACTCATGGAACGTTAAAGGGCTCCAGAACTTGAAGAAGAGGAAATTATTGTTACATGTATTGTTGCAGGCTAAGGCGTGGTTTATGTTACTGCAAGAAACGCATTTAATGAATGATCAATGGGTTGATATAAAAAAAAAGAAGTGGATCAGAGAAGTAGCAGCATCGGAAGGTAAGTCAAATATTGCTGGGGTAGCTATAATTATTAAAGATCAATATAAGGAGAAAATTTTAGATTCTAATACAGATAAAGATGGGCGATGGTGCTACGTTATTCTGGCATCTACCCTATTTGATAAACCTATTTTACTTTTAAATATTTATGCGCCCTGTAATGATCAACAAATATTCATAACATCATTGTACTCAATTTTAACACAATTTGATAGATACTATGTAATTGTTGGAGGTGATTGGAATGCTTACCAAAATCCGAAGTTGGATAGATCTTGTCCACACAAAGCATTTAATAAGCATGCTGTATTAGCACTGAATGATATTAAAGAAGACTTTCAACTATATGACCCTTTTCACTATTTGAACAATGGTAATAGTACAAATAATTTTACATTTTATTCCCCATGTCATAAAATGTGGTCCAGAATAGATTTCTTCCTGATTTCAAGAACATTGATTAATTTAGAACCTATAGTTGTTATACATGCACGGTATTTATCAGATCACTTGAAAATTTCGCTGAGTTTTGCTAAGGAGATAAACGATACCTTGTGGCAAAGAGGCTATAATTGGTCTCTTAACCCAAATCTGCTGAATAAGGAAGAAATAATACAGGAAATTACAAAGTACCTTAAAGACTTACTGGTTGGTCTAAAGAAACAACAATATGCCCCAGATATTGAATGGGCAACAGTTAAAACACAAATAAGAGGGATCCTTTTGCAAAAAGACTCTTATTATAAAAAAATACTAAATAAAGATATTCAAAACTTAGAAACGAAAATTAAATTATTGGATCAAGAACTGATTCGGAATTTTAATGACAAACAGTGAAATAACTATTTAAATGTCAAAAGGATCTCTTCTTAATACAAAATAGTAGATTAACATTCCAAGAATATAAGACGTTAGCGAGGTACGCTAATCACGTTCAAACACCATCGAGAGCGTTAGCTAGGATCATTAATCAATCAAAAACAACAGTACAAATTTCGGAAATACAATTTAATAATAAAATATATTCTAAAACAGAGGATATCATTAATATTTTTGAGAAAATATATACAAAAATGTATGATGGACAAAAGGATATGTCCTCGCATAGAATTTATGAACAATTTTTACAATCAATTAAGTTTCCAAAAATAGGAGAGGATATTCAAAATGATTTAGTTAAACCGATATCCGAAGAAGAAATAGTATATACAATCCAACATATGACATCACACAAATCACCAGGTCCTGATGGGTTGACAGTGGAGTTTTATAAAAGGTTTGCTGATATTTTCAGTAAGATACTTTCAGTTATATTTAACTACATAATTAGGAATACTATTAATGATCCTCATCTTAACGCTTCAAAAACTATTTTTATACATAAAGTCAATTCAGATCCCCAAAACCCCGATAATTATAGACCGATATCATTAATGAATGTAGACATGAAAACTCTAACCTCTATTATAGCATCTAGACTGAAGAAAATCACGACTCATATCCAAAGAACAGGCTGGAATTATGGCAGGTAGACAAACCAGTGACAATACACTTACATTACATACTATGATAACGCAAGCTGCACAAAATAATCTTAATGTCTATGCCCTTATAGTTGATGCACAGAAGGCCTTTGACAGGGTTGATACAAATTTTCTGTTTGATCTTTTACCTTATTTTAATATATCCCATGAATGTGTTCAAATGTTGCAAATATTATATAGTAATCCCTATACTACACTGTACATTAATAGAAGCTTCTCCAAAAGAATACGGATTAAGACTGGAACACGCCAGGGCTGCCTTTTGTCCCCTTTACTATTTAATCTTTATCTTGAACCCCTGTTCTTATATTTTAAGCAGAACGTCTATCATAATGTCCAATAATTTATGGAACCAAAATATTAATGGCAGCTTTTGCTGATGATCTTAACATTTACTGTGCATCTCCAATATCTGACACTGAAAAATTATTCAAGGCTGTTAATGATTTTTCAGAAGTCTCTAACTACAAAATTAACTTAAAAAAACAATATCTTACCTTTAAAGACACCTAAACCTTTTTCGTTATTGCCTTTGGTTGGGCAGGTAACATTTAAAGAAAATATTAAATACTTAGGTATTGAGTTTTCTACAGAGAATAAAGACTTCTACAATAATAACATTAAAACAATTTGGGACCAAATAATTTCTGATTTTGGGAGGTGGAAAAATTTATGACTACCAGTACTAGCAAAAGTTTCAATTGTTAAAATGAATGTGTTACCACGATTACTTTATATTTTTAGGTCAGCCCAATTAATACTTTCGAAGACATTTTTTAAACAAATTCATAAAGAATTGGCTAAATTCATTTGGGAACCAAAAAAAAACAGGATATCTTATGATAAATTAATCACCCCAAAAAATAGAGGACTGGAGTTGCCTAATTTTGAATTGTATTATCTAATTGTGAACTCTAATAGAATTCTAAGAATTGCCAACTATGATATAACTAGTACTAAGTGGACACCAATTTGGGTGATTTTGAATTATAAATATATTTTAAAGTTAAATATTAATCCTAAAGCAATACCCTTTTTAGGTAAAGATACTTTGAAAATATATGGGATTATTGAACACATTAAAACAGACACATCATCTATACAAGATTTATTTCAATCTTTGGTTCTGGTTCAGCATATGATGGTTTTTCAACCCTTTCATAGGAATCCTAATTTAAAATTGAATAATCAATTAATTGATCTTAAAAAGTTTCCATTAATAGTTAATTTAACTTTGATTGATATATATAACTATATTGACCGGTCGGCCAATCAAATAAGACAAGAATTTAACCTACCTAAAAATTATCTTGTTATTTTGAGACAAATTAGAGAACTTGCTAGAAGCTACTTTACAAATTTTAAACTTGAAGATGAGAATGTGAATAAATGCTCTGATTTGTGGCAAGCCCTCCAACAGGATATTAAATATAGAACAGCAACAAATAAATTAAAGAATTTAAATTTCATGATAAAGTTTTGTTATCAAACTATTGGGAAGAGAAAATTTTAGTGACAGACAAAAGTAATATGTTAAAAGCAATTGACTTGACTATCAAATCTACTTCTCTTCAAAAATTGATATATACCCAGTTGATGATATGGAATAATGCATATTATACACGCCTTACCCTACATAAATTTAATTCCAAAAACTCTCCAACCTGTCCATATTGTAAAAATCAACCGGCTGATCTTCTTCATATGTTCTGGAGCTGTAAATGCATATACAAGCTTTGGAATTCCCTTAAGATTCAACTTCAGAAGATGGGTTACGCCAAAGTACAACGTTGTCATGGAAATTTACGATTTTACATATTCCCCCGAAAGAACTCCCTAGATCACAAAGTACTATATATATTAATATTTTTTTATTAATGAAGCTCTATATAGCCACTAATTGGTTAGACCCATCTAAAATATCTTGGGAAAACTTTAGAGTTTTGGCAACAAGGCATATATTCGCTCATAAACTACTTTTAAGTCCGCATAATAAAAATATTAATAACCCAAAAATTTGGGAACAGATATTTAATATTATATTAGCATAATACTTTTAACTTGAAGGTATTCACATTTATTTATATGTTTGGAGAGAATTTTGTATTCAAACTGTATATTACTGGAAATGTTATTAATTACTGTTTGTTTTTCCTCTATTCTTAATGTTTTACATGGAAGCATTCTTCTAAATATTGTATATTTGTTTGGTGTGATGGTTAGTGATATTAGTTAGTAGTCTTTTGTTTTTTTTTCCTAAAAATGTTGTTCTTGTTTTTAATTGTGAATGAAAATAATATAACAATAAAGATTTATTATGGAAAAAAAAAAGAAAGAGAGTCTTCCAAGATAAAAACTTAATGGAACAAGATGCTGCAGGTTCAAAAGGTGGCAAGATTAGGGAAGTTAGCACCAAGTTTAGATCCCACGGAGGCGGGGGATCCCTCACTGGGGGCCTGAGCAGACTGGTTCCTTTGAGGAAGGCTTTACACAGCTTGTGAGACATGATGTTATCAGAAGACAAACCAATGTGAAAATTCGAAATGGCAGCTAACTGAACACTGATTGTAGCAGAAGCGGAACCAGAATGAAAGAGTTCCGCTAAAAATTCCAGAATCTCGTGGACAGGGGCTGAAAAGGGATCTATATTATTAGCCTCTGCCTAGCAAGAAAAACGTTTCCACTTGCCAGTGTAAGCTTTCCTAGTTGTGGATTTGTGCAATGAGACAATAATTTCCCTCACAGAGGAGGAAATCTTAGGAAGCCTGGCTAAGGTTGAAAGTGGAGCAACCAAGCTTTGAGCTGGAGTGTTTGAAGGGATCAATGCAGTCTGCCCAACTGATGAATCAGTAGATCTGGAATAGGATCCAGAATCCAAGTCTGCTCGAGAAGATAATGATGCAAGAATGGGAACCATATCTGTCGAGACCAGTAAGGGGCAATAAGGATCATTTTGCAACCCAACGCAGTTGGTCTCTGTATAAGTTTGGGTATTAGGTGAAATGGAGGAAAGGTGTAAAGAAGTCCCTGAGGCCAATCGTGGACTAGAGCGTCTCTGGGGGAGTGGCCTGGAAGTGGAAGAAGGGTGAAGAAATTGCTGCACTTGCTGTTGAAAGGTGTGGCGAACAGGTCGCAACAAGGCTGACCCCATTTGCGAAAGATTTGTTCTGCAATTACCTGATTCAGAGACCACTCATGAGGCATGAGAATTGCTCTGCTGAGCCTGTCTGCAACGATGCTGGAACTCCCAGGGATGTATGCTGCGATCAGAAAACGTTGAGAAGAGATCGCCCACTGCCAGAGTCTGAGTGCTTCTCAACATAGAGGATAGGATCTGGTTCCACCCTGCTTGTTGATGTACCACACCACTGACATATCATCCGTTTGAATTGCAATGGTCCCGGGAGGGAGAGAGTCCTGAAGGGCCTGCAACGCTAAAAGCATGGCTCTCATCGCCAAGACATTTATATGCAAATGGTACTCATGAGGCTGCCAGGTGCCTTGGACTGTCCTGCCCTGATAATGTCCCCCCACCCTATCAGGGAGGCGTCCGTGGTCACTGTGGCAACTGGAGGAGATGGCACAAATGGTCTGCCCTGGGACACTGATGGGGAGACCATCCACCAAGCGAGGTGCTTCTTGCATGCTTCTGTGATCACAATTTTGTGAGACATGGGAAGCTGTTGAAAGGACCACTGTGTGAATAGAAGCCACTGGAGGATTCTTATGTGAAAGCGGGCCAGGGGGACAAGAAGAATTGCTGATGCCATGGAACCCAGTGTTCGAAGGACGAACCTGACAAATCGTTTTGCATGTTAATAAAATCTGTACTTGTTGGCAAATTAGTGATACCCTGTCTGGTGGAAGGTTCGCAAACATGTTTCTGGTATTTAGATTTGCGCCTATATAAGTGATATGCTGACAGGGCAACAATGCAGATTTTTGAAATTTATTGTGATACCTAGTCTGGAGCAAGTTTTGATAGTGTAATCCCTGGCTTGCAGGAGGTGATGCCTGGTGGAAGCAGTGAGGAGCCAGTCATCTAGATATGGAAACACCTGGAATCCCTGACATCTCAGGTGAGCCGTAACCACTGCCATGCATTTGGTCAACACCCTGGGGGTTGTGATGAGACCGAAGAGCAGAGCTCTGAACTGATAATGACTGGCTCCCAGCTGGAAGTGAAGAAATCTTCTAGAGCGCCTGTGCATTTTGATGTGGTAGTACGCATCCTGAAGATCTATAGAGCACATCCAATTGTCCTGAACCAGGAAGCGTAAAATGGACTTTGTTCTTTGTACAGACCTGTTTAGTCTGCTGAGATCCAAAATGAGTCTCCAGTCCCCTGTCTTTTTTGGTACCAAAAAGAACCTTGAGTAAGTTCCGGATCCTGTCTGGTCTGCTGGGACTTCTTGGATGACCCGTTTGTGTAGCAGCTTTGAAATTTCTTTGGCTGCTTGGTCCCTTAGATTGGGTGGAACATCTGGAAGGGATTTGTTTGACGATAAAGGGGGTTGAGTAAAGGGAATTCTGTAACCTCCAGATATGATCGACTGTACGCACTTGTCTTGAGTTAGATCCTGCCACGCTTTGGGGTACAGCGAAAGTCTTCCCCCGACTGCCTCCAGAAGCGGGCAGCTGGGCAACCCTTCAGGGATGCTGAAAGGGCTTCTCAGAGAAGGATTCTCTGCTGCCCTGGTAATGCGGACCCCCCCCTGCCATGAGGGCGGCGTCTGTTATTGTTCCCTCCTCTGCCCCTGGAGGGGAACTCACCACGTGTGTCAGGCAAGTCTCCCTGGGATTTACGGAATCACATTTTTCCACTCTTCTGAGTATGGTCTGGAAGGAGTGGAAAAACGGACTCCCACGGCAGAGAGAGTCTTGCCTTCCTGTTCACACCTGGTTAGCGTGTCCTTCACCTGTGGTCCAAAGAGAGCAGAACCATCAAAGGGGGTTATTGGTGAAAGACGGTCTGAAGGGTTCCGCAAAATTACATAGCCGCATCCATGCATGCCTCCTAAGGGCGACGCCTGTGCCTGCGGCTCTACTTGCACCATCGGCTGCATAAAATGCATTAAAATGAGCCTCATGGAGGAGTTAACAATTGAATTCAGAGTCGCCAGCTGGGAGGCCACCTTAGCTTGAGCCCCCACAGCTGATGGATCTTGGAGGGTATCTTCAAGCTCTTTAAGGAGATCCCTCTGAAGGCGGGTGAAATGGCACAAATAATTCAGAGACTTCATCGAGAAGGTCGCTGAAGCAAACATTTGCTTCCCATATCTGTCCATAGTCCTAGACTCCTTGTTAGGAGGATGGACAGATGACAAAGTTTCTGCCAACTCCTTCTTTGTAGCTGCTGCTACCACCATGGCATCAACAGGTACGCCCTTAGATAGAAACTGTTTGTCTTGAGGTGCAGTTATAAATTTAGCAGTCTCCTGGGGGTTGGTTCCACTGTGTCTGGAGCTGACCACACCTTCCGAGCCACCACAGACATAAGTGGGTTGAAAGGCGGAGACACCCAGGAGGTGGAGGGTCGGGAGCCAAACACGTCCAGAAATACCAACTCATCCACGGAAGGGGCTAGGGTATTCCAGTTCCCCCTCTGCTTAAGGATTTCAAGGATGTCTGAAAAGGAGACATCTTCAGAGGGGGATCTCGGGGACCCTCCTGAATCCTCTAAGTCGGTATCTGATGTGACAGACTCAGGGGAGTCAACGTGCTTCCTCTTGCACTTCCTCCTACGAGGTGGCTCCTCTGAGTGATCAGGGGAGGTCTCGGAAGAGGAAGAAACACCCATAGGGATGCCCTGAAGCATTGGTTCCCCACGCTTGGGGTCCGGAGGAGGGTCAGAGGCAGACGCAGGCACCATGGGGGAGGAGCCGATGGGGTTGATCGTGGGACTGGCTCAGGGGCCAGTACACTCCTCATGACCTCGAAGGCATCCCTGCCTGGACGCAGAGAAGACTCCAGTTCCGAAGAAATCGGAATCCCTCTCCGTACCGAGGGGGATGGCTCCAAAGCCAATGTAGGAGCCGAGCTCACCTGCGCCGAAGCTCCGAGAAGGACAGTGGGGTCGGATTAGGGTCCAATGCCACTCGCCCCCTCGGAGCCGACGAGGGAGTCTTGGTGCCCAGATCCCTCCAAGGATGGGATCGGAGCCGACGATGGAACTGAAGGAGAAGGTATCGGAGCTGACGGTTCCACGACTCGAACCCCAACAAACTCCGGCTCCGAACTCAAGGGAGGAGTTGGAGGAGGAATGTTTTGAGAAGTGGACGGAGCCGACACCTGATGAGGGGGGCTGGACAGCAATTTTGCTAAAGCCTGCGATTTCAGCAACCTGCTGACCACTCTCTCTCCAAATCATGATCTAAAAGTCTGGAGGACCGAGAGGAATGAGATGACTTATGACTGCACTCCGATTGGAGCAGAGGTAACCGTGGAGCCGAGCATATCAACTTCCAAGGAAGGAGACCTACATCTTTTTTGACTCATGGACGCTCTGAAGTTCATGCTGGAGCCGACTGTGAGGGAGGCACATTGGCTCCAGCCAGAGCCGAGGCAGATGGTGCTGCTTCACCCAACAACAGCTCAAAACTTGGAGCTGAAGACTTGGGTCGCTTGGAGGATTTCGCAGGCTGAGCCTTAGCTGGTGAATCCTACGGCTTAAGCAAACCCTGAAGGATTAACTTATTTTTGTGCTCCTGCAGGACCCTTGGGCTGAAAGCATGACAGACAGAACAAGAGTCCTGCAGGTGCACCGCGCCCAGACAGTAGACGCAAGAAGTGTGACCATCTGTCAGAGGTATATTCCGACAGCATGAGTCACACTTCTTGAATCCGGACACTTTAGTATCCTTGGACATGTTACCACGCACACACACCAAGGAGAAAAACGCACACACACAAGCCCAAAAAAACAAATTAGCAGTTATAACTAGCTAAACTATACAGCTAATACACAATAACACAAACTAAGTCTGCTATTGCTGACACTACTTTGATCTATATATATATATATATATATATATATATATATATATATATATATATATATGTGTGTTTTTTTTTACAACTAGAATAAAACGAAAAATGGTTAGCCTCTAACTTAAACGGCTACCACTACAGGAAGGGAGGGGGGAGGGGTGGGGAAAGATCTCAAAGTAAAACGAGTTTTCAAGAAAAACAAAAGGGATAAAAGCTACCTAGGGAATCTAGCTTGGGGAATAGAACAACTAAGTAAATAGATACACTATACAGAAAAATTTTTTGTAAAATTTAGTAAAAGTACAAAAAATATACGAGCCTGAGCCAGTAAGACAACCTCGCAGTCTGAAGCGGCAAACGAGATCTGAGTAGCTAGCGCCAGGCATCATGGGATATGGGGTAGCCTCGAGCCAGTAAACAGCTCTCGAGCTATTGAAGATGGCTGAGTCGGCCAGCAAGAAAGAAGGCGAGATAGACAACTTAACATCTATAATTCAAAGTGAAAAGAGATGACGATGAAATAGAGGGGAAGCTCAAGTAACAAGGAGAGACTGGGATTTTGGGTACAGACCTTAAGGAGAACAACAGTAATCATAAAGTAGTAGAAGGTCTTCTAAGAATTAAGCAAACACAGGAATAGAGAAAGGAGATTCTGCCTAAAGAGATGACTGTAATTAGGGATACAGACAATAGATAAGAAAGGACAGGAATATATTGGAGAAGACTGCAAAGGAACCAAGGTATTGGGAGAAAATAACTAGAAAGGGAAAGGTAATAGATTGGGAAGATGTCAAGAATTTATTTGGACTGCAGGGTAGAGATCGTCTTCCATATCAAGGATTGATATCAGAGTATAGGCAAAAAGAAAGAAATGGCGGGGGGTCCTAAATGAAAGGCCAGCACTGGTAGAGTTTTCAGTAGAATCTAGAACAGTAGTTGCCATTAAGAATGGAATAATTCCTACAGGATATAAAATATTGCATGATAACTAAAATCAAATAGAGGAGGTTAGGAAGGATTGGGAAGAGAGATTAGATAAGCAATTCACAAAGAAAAAACGTGTCTCCCAAATATGCAACAAAATCTAGATGATTTAGGATCTTTGCCTGGAAATTTTTACATAGGTATGTTTATATCGCAAGTGGACTTCAAAGAATTTTTCCTCAGGTAGACAGCAAATGTTGGAGGTGTAATGGGGAAGAAAGAGGTACCTGGAAAAATATTTTCTGGGAATATAATAAGTTGGCAGACTGCTCTGTCAGAGATGCTGGGTAAGCAAATTGGAGTAACTAGTGAAATGATTTTTTTGTGCTATGATACAGAATCGGAATTGCCCAGATATAGTAAAGCCTTGTTGAGTCTAATTATGATGGCTGCCAGAAAAGCAATTACTACAAAATGGAAATCAAAGTCTAAACCAACTGGAAGTAGCGAAGATAGTAACAGAGATAAAACTACTGAAACTAAGATCTTTATAAAATGGCAGGAGCAAATTACATACGAAAAAATGGGAAATGTGAGGTAAATACACGCAGAGGAGGGACGAGGTTTAAAAGAAGTCAGAGTTTGAATGAGCGATGTAATGGTTGACTAACAATGATGCATAGTGTTTGCAGTTACAGTTGTGTTGGCACAGTTTAGAATGTATGTTTGCAACTGAGATTGTGTTGCTATGGCTTATTTTCATTTAAATAAATGTAACATTGCCTATGTCAAACATAACAGTTTAATAGCTATGTTTCCAGTTTAAAAAAATTGCTTTGGATCATTAAAAAAAAAAAAAAACTAGCAAGGAATGGAACATACTAAACATTGTGTTCCTAAAGAAATTACGGTTAATTCATGTCAAGTTTTACCACCATTGATATGCAATGATCATGGAATTATACAGTTTAATTTGTTGCTAGGTAATTATGCCAAACTGAAATCTAAACCAGTGCACAGAAGAGTAATATATTACATGGAAGCAAAGCAGTCACTATGTAAAACTAATTGGAGTGGTGTGTTCAGTGAAAAAACTGCAGAAGGAATATGGAACATTTTGAAAGAAAAATTGTTTGAATGTAAAAAAAAAAAAATGTTTATCATCAGGATCTAGGCACACAATGTCCGGAGGATAAATTTCTATAAGAACAATATACTTGATTAAGGGTAGAATTAAAAAAAAAAGGTAACAAATGAAAAAGAGGTTGAATTACAACTTTAAAACTGAAATTAACAAGCCTGACAAATTATGCATAGTGCTAAACAAGATTGAGAAACATTTGCATAAAGATATTGAGCATAATAGGAAAACATTTTATAGAAACATAAGATGCAGAAGGAGTAAAGACATACAAATTGATATACTGTCTGCAGTTTCTAAACCTTATTCTCAGACACAACAGATTATAGACAAATTTAGAAAACCTTTTGCAAAACAGTTTGGCTCCACTAAGGGGGTTGTCGCTCGTGTCTCTCTCTCTCACATAGATGACAAAGCAGGTGGGTATTTCATTTAGAGGCTTTAACAGATAGAAACACATCAGGATGGATAGCAACATCATAAAATACAAACTGGTTAACAGACAGACAGTACAGTTGTGTACACCTACCATAAATGTAGATGTTCGAGTGTCTTCACTGTTGCAGTCATAACTGTAGGGTGCTCCTGTCGGCAGGCAGCCCGAGGTCGGCCAGAATTCCAAAGTCTGGGTCCGGCGTCGGCTGTACCAGCAAGTACCCTGACGTCAGAACGTAGAGGTATAAAGCTGACAGCCGACGCCATCTTCTCCAGCCTTTCTTGCCCCAGATGTCAGAAACCCCCAACAAAGAAACCAAAAGGTGTCCAAATAGAAACACAAATACACCACAAAGGAAATGGAAGAGAGACCAAGTGAACAATAGAGGGGATTGGTGGGAGGAAACACGACTGCAACAGTGAAGACACTCGAACATCTACATTTATGGTAGGTGTACACAACTGTACTATGTTCTTCGTGTTTCACTGTTGCAGTCATAACTGTAGGGTAGAATCCCAAAGCTGTGAATGAGGGAGGAGGTTATGCAGAAGAAGGGGCAGCTAGAAGGCCCTGCAAAACAGCAGAGGCAAAGCCTGCCCTAGACTTAGAATACAAAGGGAGATTATAGTGCTTAGAAAAAGTATGCACTGAACTCCAAGTGGCAGCTTCTAGAATGTCCTTGGTAGGAACTCCTCTGAGAAAAGCTGCTGAAGTGGCAGCTGCTCTAGTAGAATGACTTCTAACCATACCTGGAATCTGTTTCCCATAGTGAGAGTAACAAAACCTTATTCCATGAGCAATCCATTTGGAAATAGTTTGTTTAGAAATAACCTTACCTAGAGAACTGGAGGCATAAGAGATAAGCAATTGATCAGATTTTCTGAAACCTTTAGTCTTGTCCAGGTAAAATCGTAGTTGTCTGTGTACGTCCAATGAATGTAAGATCCTTTCCCCTTTATTTTGAGGGTTAGGAAAGAAGGTAGGAAGGTAATGGCTGCCAGAAAAGCAATTACTACAAAATGGAAATCAAAGTCTAAACCAACTGGAAGTAGCGAAGATAGTAACAGAGATAAAACTACTGAAACTAAGATCTTTATAAAATGGCAGGAGCAAATTACATACGAAAAAATGGGAAATGTGAGGTAAATACACGCAGAGGAGGGACGAGGTTTAAAAGAAGTCAGAGTTTGAATGAGCGATGTAATGGTTGACTAACAATGATGCATAGTGTTTGCAGTTACAGTTGTGTTGGCACAGTTTAGAATGTATGTTTGCAACTGAGATTGTGTTGCTATGGCTTATTTTCATTTAAATAAATGTAACATTGCCTATGTCAAACATAACAGTTTAATAGCTATGTTTCCAGTTTAAAAAAATTGCTTTGGATCATTAAAAAAAAAAAAAAACTAGCAAGGAATGGAACATACTAAACATTGTGTTCCTAAAGAAATTACGGTTAATTCATGTCAAGTTTTACCACCATTGATATGCAATGATCATGGAATTATACAGTTTAATTTGTTGCTAGGTAATTATGCCAAACTGAAATCTAAACCAGTGCACAGAAGAGTAATATATTACATGGAAGCAAAGCAGTCACTATGTAAAACTAATTGGAGTGGTGTGTTCAGTGAAAAAACTGCAGAAGGAATATGGAACATTTTGAAAGAAAAATTGTTTGAATGTAAAAAAAAAAAAATGTTTATCATCAGGATCTAGGCACACAATGTCCGGAGGATAAATTTCTATAAGAACAATATACTTGATTAAGGGTAGAATTAAAAAAAAAAGGTAACAAATGAAAAAGAGGTTGAATTACAACTTTAAAACTGAAATTAACAAGCCTGACAAATTATGCATAGTGCGAAACAAGATTGAGAAACATTTGCATAAAGATATTGAGCATAATAGGAAAACATTTTATAGAAACATAAGATGCAGAAGGAGTAAAGACATACAAATTGATATACTGTCTGCAGTTTCTAAACCTTATTCTCAGACACAACAGATTATAGACAAATTTAGAAAACCTTTTGCAAAACAGTTTGGCTCCACTAAGGGGGTTGTCGCTCGTGTCTCTCTCTCTCACATAGATGACAAAGCAGGTGGGTATTTCATTTAGAGGCTTTAACAGATAGAAACACATCAGGATGGATAGCAACATCATAAAATACAAACTGGTTAACAGACAGACAGTACAGTTGTGTACACCTACCATAAATGTAGATGTTCGAGTGTCTTCACTGTTGCAGTCATAACTGTAGGGTGCTCCTGTCGGCAGGCAGCCCGAGGTCGGCCAGAATTCCAAAGTCTGGGTCCGTCGGCTGTACCAGCAAGTACCCTGACGTCAGAACGTAGAGGTATAAAGCTGACAGCCGACGCCATCTTCTCCAGCCTTTCTTGCCCCAGATGTCAGAAACCCCCAACAAAGAAACCAAAAGGTGTCCAAATAGAAACACAAATACACCACAAAGGAAATGGAAGAGAGACCAAGTGAACAATAGAGGGGATTGGTGGGAGGGAAACACCGACTGCAACAGTGAAGACACTCGAACATCTACATTTATGGTAGGTGTACACAACTGTACTATGTTCTTCGTGTTTCACTGTTGCAGTCATAACTGTAGGGTAGAATCCCAAAGCTGTGAATGAGGGAGGAGGTTATGCAGAAGAAGGGGCAGCTAGAAGGCCCTGCAAAACAGCAGAGGCAAAGCCTGCCCTAGACTTAGAATACAAAGGGAGATTATAGTGCTTAGAAAAAGTATGCACTGAACTCCAAGTGGCAGCTTCTAGAATGTCCTTGGTAGGAACTCCTCTGAGAAAAGCTGCTGAAGTGGCAGCTGCTCTAGTAGAATGACTTCTAACCATACCTGGAATCTGTTTCCCATAGTGAGAGTAACAAAACCTTATTCCATGAGCAATCCATTTGGAAATAGTTTGTTTAGAAATAACCTTACCTAGAGAACTGGAGGCATAAGAGATAAGCAATTGATCAGATTTTCTGAAACCTTTAGTCTTGTCCAGGTAAAATCGTAGTTGTCTGTGTACGTCCAATGAATGTAAGATCCTTTCCCCTTTATTTTGAGGGTTAGGAAAGAAGGTAGGAAGGTGAATAGTCTGATTTAGAGCCACTTTTGAAATCACCTTAGGCATAAATGTAGGATTGGTCCTCAAGGAAACTCTGTCTTGGTGGAAGATAAGATATGGTTCCACAGCCATGAGAGCTTGTAACTCTGAAACCCTTCTACCAGAAGTCAATGCTAATAAGATAGCTGTTTTCCAGGATAGGAACTTGATATCCGAAGCAGCAGCAGGCTCAAAAGGAGGCAAAGTAAGTTTCTCCAAGACATAATTAAGATCCCAAGCAGGAACAGGAGGAGTTCTGGGAGGTCTTAAATTCTTAGCTCCTCTCACCAGCTGGTGAGAAAAAATGGGAGGATCAATGTTGAAATGAGCCGAGATAGCAGAAGCATGGATTTTGATGGAGGAAAAGGAGAGGCCTTTAAGCAAAAGGTCTGAGAGGTAGAGTAAAATGGAAGAAATATCAGGCAAAAGAGGATCTGAACCCCGATCCTGCATCCAAATACAAAATCTTTTCCATTTTGAAGCATATGATTTCCTAGTGCTAGGCCGCCTAGCTTCTAAAAGAACATCCAAAACTTGTTTGGGAAGAGAAGAAGGAATCAAATGCCCTTGAAGAGCCAAGCTGCCAGGCATAGAGTCTTGATTTGAGAGTGCAGCATCTGACCCTGATGCTGGGACAGAAGAGAAGGTATCAGAGGAAGAATCCAAGGAGGTTCCAAAAATAGGTGCTTCAAAGTTGGATACCAAAACTGCCTTGGCCAGTTTGGAGCTATCAGAATGATAATCTTTGGTTTGTCCTGTTTTATTTTCAGTAACACCCGAGGCAGAAGAGGAAGAGGAGGGAAGGCATATCCCAAAAGATTCCTCCAGCTGAATGACAGGGCATCCACTGTCCACGCTGTTTTGTGGAAGGACCTGGTGCAAGAGAGAGGCAACTGATGATTGAGATGGGATGCAAACAGATCTATCTGAGGACAACCCCAAACTGCAGTAATCCTGCTGAACAAGTTGGGGTCCAGCATCCATTCGTGAGGATCCGACAGGTTTCTGCTTAGGCTGTCTGCTAAGAGGTTCTGTTTTCCTGGAATGAATTGAGCTTGAAGATGCAGATTCAGATTTAGAGCTGTGTCCCATAAACTCATGGCTAGCCTGCAAAGGGGGTAAGAGTGAGAGCCCCCCTGCTTGTTTATGTACCACATGACTGTGGTGTTGTCTGTACGAATCAGAAGAGGCCCTGGATGTAAAAGATTCTGGAAGGCTAGAAGAGCATTTTGGACTGCCAACATTTCCTTCAAGTTGATGTGCCAGGGAAGATGCTTCTTTGTCCAAGAGCCTTGCTGGCAAATGTCTAGAAAATGAGCTCCCCAAGCGTAATCCGAAGCGTCCGTGGTTATGATCTGAGAAGGTTGAGGCAGACAAAAAGGATTCCCTTCGTTTAAAGCACAAGCCCTGGACCGCCAAAGGAATTCCTTTTGGAGGCAGGGAATCAGTGGAATTGATGGGTCCAGACTGTGGTAATGCTGTGACCATACACTCTTTAGGTACCATTGAAGTTTTCTCATATGAAGCCTTGCATTTGGAATCAACAGGATGCAAGAAGCCATGAAGCCCAATGCCTGCAGGAATTTCCTTGCAGTGAGCTGAGTTAAAGTAGCCAAGGTCCTGAAAATTGAGGCCAGTTGTAATTGTTTTTCTGGAGTGAGGAAGGCCCTTTGCATGCTTGTGTTTAGAAGAGCTCCTAAAAAAATCATTTGCTGAGAGGGGATCAGATGTGACTTTTTTGTGTTCACAGAAAATCCCAGAAGAAGGAGAAGACGTTGAACAAACTGCAGGTGTTGAAGTAGAAGGTCCTTGCTGTCCGCCTGAATAAGGCAGTCATCCAGATAGGGATAGATTTGAATCCCTTGGAGTCTGCAATAAGCTACTACTGGAGCCAGGCACTTGGTAAAGACTCTGGGCGCAGTAGAAAAGCCAAAGGGCAGTACAGAGAATTGAAAATGCCTCGAACCTGCCTTGAATCTGAGATATTTTCTGCGTTCCTGCCTGATGGGGATGTGTAAGTAGGCTTCCTTTAAGTCCAATGTCACCATCCAAGCATCCTGGAAGAGCATTGGAAGAAGTTGTTGTAGAGTAAGCATCTTGAATTTTGGAATTTCCAGATAGGTGTTCAATACTGAAAGGTCCATAATAGGTCTCAATGAGTTTTGTTTTCTTGGGACCAGAAATAGTCTTGAGTAAAAACCTTTTCCCATTTCTGGAAGTGGAACAGGTTCTATAGCTCTCATGGCCAATAAAGCGTCCACTTGATTTAAGGCCTCTGACCATTGATGTTTTGGCAGATCTGGCCAACCGAAAGACCTTGGTAGAGTATGAAAGTGGAACTTGTAACCTCTTAAAATCACGTCTAATACCCATTTGTCTTGAGTAATATGTGTCCAATTTTGGTAGAAAAGAGAAAGCTTTCCTCCGAGAGGGGCTTTCAGGCAAGGAGGACCTGTAACCCAACAGAGGGATTCATTGGGTCTGCTTCCTTTGTAATTGAGATCTGTCTTCTCCCCTTCTAGGGGATGAAGCAGACCATTGTCTGGACCTGTAAGAGGCCTTAGCTTGAGTCCGACCTCTGGAGCGTCTATATCTTCCCCTTTGAGGCCTGTCAGACGTGGGAAAAGACCAATTTTTGGAGGGCCAATTCCTGGAAAATCTAGGAGGCTGAACTTGTAAGAAATCTTTAACAGTCTGCATAGATTTCGCTTTATCTTCCATCTTTTTAATAACCTCCTCAGCCTTAGACCCAAACAAAACATCATGCTGAACAGGGGCATCTAACAATTTAGCCTTAACCTGCTCAGGTAAATTCTGCTCTCGAAGCCAAGCATGTCTCCTGATAACAGTACCAGAGGCTGTGGCCCTGCAGGAAGCCTCCAAGGCATCAAAACCACAATGTAAACTATGTTTGCTAACTTGTTCAGTTGCATGCAATACATCCTGTAGTTCCTTGTCCTCTGCACATGCAGGAAAGGTAGAAAGTTTCTGCTTAAAAACAGACAAAAGAAATTGCTGATACTTGAACATATGAAACTGGCAATTTAAAGCTCTAATAGAAAGAGTAGCAGAAGTATACACCTTTTTGCCCCATCTGTCCAAGGCACGAGAATCCTTTTCAGAGGGAATAGGATTTTTAGATGAAGCGGCCTTAGCAGCCTTGGAACCCTGAGAAATAGTTTCAGGATCTGCAGAAGGGTTCTTATACAAAAACTGGTGGGAATCAGGGACCCTATAAAATCTATCCGGCTTAGAAGGAGCAGGCGGAAAGGAATCAGGATTTAGGTTAGCTTCAGAGAAAGCATCATCCACAATATCAAGAACAGGAGGAATAGCCAAAGGCCTGTGTTGAGGGAGAAGGAGAAAAGTACAGTTTTGTACCTACCATAAATGTAGATGTTCGAGGATCCACATTGCTGCAGTCCTTACTATTGGGTAGTCCGCTGTCCAGTCGGCCCGAATACCAGAGTATATGGCTGACGTCGGTCAGGGCGCATTAGACTGACGTCAGTACGTCAGGGTACTAATGCGCATGACCGACGTCATATCCTCAGTCTTTTCTTGCCCCAGATGTCAGAAGACCCTAAAAAGACAAGGCTCAAAATACCTGCACCAAAATTATGTACAATATATACAAAAATATATACAAAAATATCAACATATAACCTCACCTACACAACCACCCCTAAACACAGAGGGGAAGGAGGGAGGGTAAATTGGACTGCAGCAATGTGGATCCTCGAACATCTACATTTATGGTAGGTACAAAACTGTACTATGTTCTTCGCTCCACATTGCTGCAGTCCTTACTATTGGGTAGAATCCCAAAGCAGAGGTAAGGGAGGCTGGCAAATCATAAAGAAGTAGGAGCTGACAACATGCCCTGCAAAACAGCTGTGGCAAAACCAGCCCTAGACTTAGAGTAGATAGGAAGGTGATAATGCTTAGAGAAAGTATGCACTGAACTCCAAGTAGCTGCCTCCAAAATATCCTTAGTTGCCACCCCTTAGAAATGCTGTTGAAGTGGCAGTAGCCCTAGTGGAATGAGGCCTAATCCCAGCTGGAATCTCCTTGCCATGATGGGAATAACAAAATGCAATGCAAAAGCCAATCCACCTAGAAATAGTTTGTTTTGACACAGGCTTGCCCTGAACTCAAAGCAAAAGAAACAAACAACTGCTGAGACTGCCTAAAATCCTTAGTCCTGCTTAAATAATAACGCAATTGCCTGTGTACATCTAAAGTGTGCAAAATCTTTTCCCCTTTATTTTGGGGGTCTGCATAAAAAGTAGGCAAATGAATAGTTTGGTTTAAAGCCACACTAGAAACCACCTTAGGCATAAAGGAAGGATTAGTACGTAATGATACCCTATCCTTATGGAAAATCAAAAAGGGCTCCACTGCCATAAGGGCCTGCAACTCAGACACCCTTCTTGCAGAAGTAATAGCCAACAGAAAAGCAGTCTTCCATGACAAGTATTTCAATTCAGCAGTAGCCGCAGGCTCAAAAGGTTGTAGAGTAAGTTTTTCCAACACAAAATTGAGATCCCAAGAACTCTACGTGGGGGTCTGATATTCTTTGCCCCTCTAAGAAACTGCTTGAACAAAGGATGCGAAAACAATGGTGGGTCACAATCATAGTGAGCTGAAATTGCTGCAGCATGAATCTTAATGGAAGAGAAGGACAAACCTTTGTCCAATAACTCAGTAAGATATTGAAGAGCCACACTCAAATTAGGCTCAGAAATCTCCAAATTCTTTGCTGTACTCCAAAATAAAAATCTCTTCCATTTTTCTGCGTACACTTTCCTTGTACTAGGTCTTCTAGCTTCCATAATCACATTTAAAACTTGTTGAGGAAGTTGAGACCTGCTGTGTTTCAACACAGAATATGCCAGGCTGTTAGATGAAGAGAGTGAAGCTTGACATTGAGCAGATGACCGTCCTTCTGAGATAACAGATGAGGAATCAGAGGTAAAGGCCATGGAGGCTTCTTTACCAGACTCCGTAGTAGTGGGTACCAGTGTTGCCGAGGCCAATCTGGAGCTATCAAAATCATCCTTGGCCTGTCTTGTCTGACCTTTAATAGTACCTTTGGAAGAAGAGGCAGAGGTGGAAAGGCATACACATGAAGGTCTTTCCAACTGAAAGACAGAGCATCCACTTTCCAAGCTGTGTGATGAAACCCCTTTGTGCAATACTTTGGCAGCTGGTGGTTTAGTGGAGAAGCGAACAGATCTATGTCTGGAGTTCCCCATGACACTGTCAATTTCTGAAATACATGAAGATCCAGTTTCCACTCGTGGGGATCCATGATTTGTCTGCTTAACACATCTGCTAAGGAGTTCTGTGCTCCGGCAGAAACCTTGCCTGAAGAGTTAGTTGCAAGCTTAGCAGTCTCCCATAAAATCAGTGCTTGCCTGCATAGTGGATAAGAATGTGTTCCCCCTTGCTTGTTGATGTACCACATGACAGTTGTGTTGTCTGTTAGAATCAACACCTGCCCTGGAAGAAGTAACTCCTTGAAAGCCATTAATGCAAACTGGACTGCTAACATCTCCTTCATGTTGATATGTAGATGCTGTAGTCTGGCAGGCCACTTGTCTTGTATCCACTTTCCATTTAGATGAGCTCCCCAAGCAATGTCCGAGGCATCTGTCGTTAAAATCTGACTCGCCTCTGGCCGGGTCACAGAGAGTCCCTTGTTTAGGTGACATTCCTGAGCCCACCACAAAAATTCTTTTTGAAGGCAAGGTATTATTTGAATGACAGTGTCCAAATCCTGGCAGTGCTGTGTCCATACATTTTGAGATACCATTGTAGCTTCCTCATATGCAGTTTGGCATTGGGAAGCACCAGAATACAAGATGCCATGAACCCTAATGCTTGAAGGACTGTCCTTGCAGTCAGCACGGACTGATGAGATAGTTGATGGAAGTAAAGTGATAGACTCTTTTGTTTGTCCGGGGTTAAAAGGCCATCTGGGCTGCTGTATTCAGTCTCACACCCAGAAAGCACATGTCTTGAGAGGGTACTAGACTGGACTTTATTTCGTTCACAGAATACCCTAGGCATCTTAGCACTGCTATAACATATTCCAGATGCTGTAGAAGGTCTTCCTTTTCTTGAGCCAGAATCAGGCAGTCGTCCAAGTAAGGATAGATTTGAATTCCTTGTAGCCTGAAGTAAGCTATCACTGGAGCCAGAACCTTTGTGAATACTCTGGGCAGTAGATAAGCCAAAGGGCAATGCAGAGAACTGATAATGAGAATTTCCAGCTCGAAACCGCAGATACTTCCTGCAACTTAGCCTTATAGGCACATGAAGGTAAGCTTCCTTGAGATCTAAAGTTACCATCCAGTGATCTTTGCCCAGCAGAGGTAAAAGCTGTTGTAACGTCAACATCTTGAACTTGGGAATGTCCAGATAAGTGTTGAGGAGAGATAAATCCAAAATTGGTCTCCACGTGTTCCCCTTCTTTGGTACTAGGAACAGGCGAGAATAAAATCCTAGGCCCCTTTCTGATACAGGAACTGGCTGAATGACCCCCATCTGGAGTAACTGAGAAATTTGCTTGTGAGCCTCTTTTCTTTGTGGAGGAGGAACGTCTGGCATGCCTTTGAAAGGAGGCATTGTATGGAAATAAAACCTGTAACCGTGGTGAATGATATCCAACACCCATCTGTCTTGAGTAATTAAATCCCAGTTTTCTTTGAAAAGAGACAGTCTTCCTCCCAAAGGAGCTACCAGACGAGAATCTACTGGCAGCTGAAAAGGCAGGTCATTGGGTCTGTTTACGAAAGGACTGACCCCTGCCCTCACCAGAAGTCTGAGCAGGTGAACTCCTGTTCTAGGCCTAAAAGAACCTTGAGCTCTGCCCCTACCACGTCTAGACCTACCCCTAGACTGGGAATCATAAGCAGGATATGTCCACCCCTTAGCAGGCCAATTTCTACTAAACTTGGTGGCTGCACCTGCAAAAATCTTTAACAGTTTGCATAGACTTAGCTTTGTCCTCCATTTTCTTTAAAACTGCTTCCACAGGCGAACCAAACAACACATCAGACTGTAAAGGAGCATCCAAAATCCTTGTCTTAACATGCTCAGCTAAATTCTGATCCCTCAACCAGGCATGCCTGCGAAGAACAGAACTAGTGGCAGCCACCCTCGAGGAGGCCTGTACAGCATCAAAACCACATTGCAAAGAATGCTTACCCACTTGTTCAGACACATGAACCAAATCCAGCAACTCTTTACACTCAATACCTTCCGCCAAAGCATCCACCTTAGATTTCAATTGTGAAAGGAGATAATTTTGATATTTTAGCATGTGAAACTGACAATTCAACGCTCTCATGGCTAGAGTGGAAGAAGTATACACTTTCTTTCCCCACCTATCCAAAGCCCTTGCCTCTTTATCAGTGGGAACAGGATTTTTAACCACAGAGGCCTTAACACCTTTAGGCCCCTGAGAAACAGTTTCTGGGTCCGCCCTAGGACTCTTAAACAAATACTTATGAGCTTCAGGCACCCTATAGTACCTATCGGGTTTAACAGGAGCAGGAGGCAAAGAGTCAGGGTTCAGGGAAGCCTCTGCAAAACATCTTCCACCACATTCAACACAGGTGGTATAGCTAAGTGCCTATGCTGGGTTAATAACAAGAATTCCCTAAGCCTTTTCCTGGAATCAGAGTAATCCTGGCCTTCCCATTTAAAGTGCTCCCTCATGGAATGCAGAGTCTCTGAAAATGAGAAATCCTCAGGAGGAGAAGCTGTAGGAGTGGAATCATCCACATCAGAATCAGAATAAGGAGGATACTCCTGCAAATCTTCCGCAGAAGACTCAGAAGCCACTGAACACTGTTCAAAACTATCAAACTCCGGTTCCACCCTGGGCCTCTTATCAGGAGGGGGCATAGAACCTCTAATCATAGTAATCAAATCTTCTGCCATTTTAAGCATATGTTTCTTAGGTACAGAACCCGAAATGCTAGGAGAAGCCCCCACTGAAGCTGAACTTGGCCTACCTCTCAAAGAAGTTTTGGCAACAGAAGGAGAGGCTCTAACTACCTTGGGAAGAGAGGGAAGAACAGTTACCTGCGAAGCCCCTCAGCCTGGCCTACCTCCTGAGAAGGCACATCCTGTAACAGTAAAGTTTCTGCCTGAGACTCCATAGAAACTCCTGGCAAAACCTCTGGCTCCACTGAGCCTTCTAAAGAACCGACGTCCGGGACTGCCGGTTCATCAACCCTAGGCTTCGCTGTTTTGTCCTTGCGCTTCTTGACGAAGCGGCGCCGGAGCATCCGACGGCATTTTATAATTGCAACGCTTCCCAAACACTAACCTGGCACAGTCTAACCTCCTCTTAATAGTGCGTTTGTTAAACCTAGCACAAGAGCGGCAACCAACAACGCCGTGCTCAGGCCCTAAACAAGGTATACACAAGGTATGGTAATCCCTATGAGGTATCTGTTTCCCACAAGAAATACAGTTATTCACTTTTTCTGACATCCGTTAAATACTGAGGCAAGAAAAACCAAAATGTTCCCAACGGGTACTTAGCCAACTCTGATTCGGTCTGAAACTCCGGTTTCGGAAATATTTCAGAACGCCAACCTGCACTCGCAAAACTGCTTCTGCATCGGACCATGCGGCAAAAAAGACTGAGGATATGACGTCGGTCATGCGCATTAGTACCCTGACGTACTGACGTCAGTCTAATGCGCCCTGACCGACGTCAGCCATATACTCTGGTATTCGGGCCGACTGGACAGCGGACTACCCAATAGTAAGGACTGCAGCAATGTGGAACGAAGAACATCTCCCTAAGTCTCTTTTTAGTAGCAGAATAATCCTGACCTTCCCAATGAAAATGCTCTCTCATCTCATGCAAAGTCTCCCCAAAAGAAAAATCTTCAGGGGGAGACGCAGAGGGAATAGAATCCTCTGCATCAGAATCCTCATAGGGAGGAAAAGAGTAATCCTGGTCAGAGGAAGAAACTGAAGACACAGAAGCCTGATCAGAGGAATCCAAAGGAATATCCTGCCTAGGCCTTTTTTCAGGAGGAGGGTGAGAGCCCCTAATCATAGTAAGCAAATCTTCAGCCATTCTTAATAATTGCTTCTGGGTCTTGGGAGCTGAATCCGAAGAAGCTTGAGAAGAAACCCTTGGCTTAACAGGGGTCTTTGACTTTGCCTTTGTCTTTGTATTAATAGTGATATGAGAAGGCCTGAAAGCCCCCTCAGAAGCCGGTACCTGCACAGCGGTTCCGGACCCATCTGAAGGAGCGACGTCCGAAGGTCCTGCAGCAGCTAAATTACTAAGCCTAGTTGGCTCCCCATGGGAATCCGTGTCTGCCATCAGTTCCGAAGTGGCTGACGACAGGGGCTGCAAAAGCACCTCATTTACGACCGCCGAACCCGAAGCTGGCTCCGGCTGCAAAGTATCCTGTTTGGACCTCGGAGGCCTATCCTTGTCCTTGCGTTTCTTGTGAATTCTGGTTGTCGGTAAAGTATCCGACAACATCCTATAATTGAACCGTCTACCGAAATAATTCAAGGCCCAATCGTACCTACGCTTAATCGTGTGAGAATTAAACCTGGCACAAAACTGACAGCAAGAAACGTTGTGATCAGGGCCCAAGCAAGGAAGACAGTAAGAGTGGAAATCTTTATGAGGTATTTGTTTTCCACACGATATACAATTATTAACTTTTTCTGACATCGGAGGAGCAAGAAAAAAGTTTCCCCAATGGGGTACTTAGCTTGAGAAGAGAAGAAGAAGACTTCGGACCGACGACAATCAAAGCACGTTGTCCGGAATCCGCCAACCAACAACTTGCGAGCTGCTTTCCACCGCACGGCAAGAAAGACTGGAGAAGATGGCGTCGGCTGTCAGCTTTATACCTCTACGTTCTGACATCAGGGTACTTGCTGGTACAGCCGACGCTGGACCCAGACTTTGGAATTCTGGCCGACCTCGGGCTGCCTGCCGGCAGGAGCACCCTACAGTTATGACTGCAACAGTGAAACACGAAGAACATCTTACATACATACATGCTTACATCTCAACAGCTTACTACAAAATGGCAGTCTAGCTTGCACATGCTCAGTATTTACATACTTGTGCAAGTCTTTAGATAGTTTCTTAAAGGCACATAGACACACACTGATCTACAGGAGTGATAAGATGTCCTAGTGACATCCAGATAAGGTCAGATACTGAAATGAAATTAGATTGTATTGAAAAAGAACTATGCAAACTGGATCCGTTCAAGGCAAGCAGAGGAGACAGAATTAGTAATCATGACTTGAGAACACTTCATCAAGAACTTCTAGTACCATCACATCTATTATTTACTAGGTTGCATAAATACGGGGAGATTCCTCAAGATTGGAGGCATGCATTTACTAAACCTGTATTTAAAGGAAAGGGGGTGTAGGACAAATCCAGAGTCATAAAGACCCTAAAGTCTACTTTCATGTTGTGGAAAAATAATGAAGAATGTAATACTGGATAAGTTATTGTCAGAACTGGAAAGACTGGGATTTGAAACCATATATCAGCATGCATATGTTGAAAACAGATCTAATGCCAACTTTAACATTATGTTCTATAATAATATAACAACTCTGAAGGAAAAATTGTGCTGTGATGCAATTTACATACATGTAACTTCAACATCTGATACAGTCATACACCAAACACTGATCAATAAATTAGAACCAAGTACTGGTGTACTCTTGATAAGATGGATAGCTGCATGGTTTAAAAATAAGACATGGCAAGTATCATATAGCAATTGGACAGGTGAAGTTATTGGTTACACTCAGGGAATCCCACAGGGCTCTGTCCAAGGCCCATACTTGTTTTGATTGTATCTTTCAGCGCTTTTTCATCTGCGGTGTTCTACAGTCTGTATGCAGATGACTTGAAACTGTGTAAACTGATTAGATGCATTACAGATAGGGTGTGTCTGCAAAAGAACTTGACTAAACTGACCATTTGGGCACAGGAGAATAATATGATGATAAATACATCAGAAACTAAGTATATGTGATTTGGGAGACATAAATTGAAAGGTAAATATTTAATACAGCACACAGTGATTGAAATTGTACGTTCATTTAAGGACCTGGATATATGGGTAGATCCAGCTGTGAGTTTTTCTAATCAAATCAACTAACTGGCTAATGACAGTTACAGAACCATATGCTGTATAAAAAGATTTATACAGTCTAGGAAATCAGAAGTGATGAAGCCATTGTCTGTAGCTACATTAGACCCAAATTTGAGTATGGGATAACAATATGGAAACCTTATAAGAAAACAAGCATGAGTAAAATGGAAAGAATACAGCAGAAATATATGCAGGGCATCCATAGGTTTGAAAGTTTATGTTATTATGAAACACAAATGTTTGCACTTGTACAGTATCTCATTATAGATATTTAAGAGGAGACCTTATTCGGGTATGTAAGTTATTTAGAGACAACTACCCTCTGTGAATTTTTGGGGTTACCAAAAAAAGTAAAGAATCATCAGAAAATATATGGAGTAGATTCTATAGGAAGGAGTAGTGTATTAATTGATTCTCTGAGACAGCAGCTGATGCATGAAATATACCACCAAATTATATTAAAGGAAGCACTAGTTTAGATATTTTAAGAACAACCTAGACAATTATGGGAGCAACTGTTTTGGTATATTGGCAGGCTAGAAGAGTATTAATGTCCAAGCCTGAAATATTTGTATGTATGTCTGTTAAACTGATATCCACGTCTTGAATCTCCAATCATCCTTTTCATTTCCTCCAAAAAACAATATGATGGTAATCTTTACACATTCTGTCAGTAGGTGTACAAACACCAGATGGCCCTATAACAAGAGTCAATAATTCTGCTGAGTTCTACAGCAAGGCTACAACATTCTACTGAATGCCTGCTACCGATGCCTGGGCTAGCACCAGCTGAAAAATTATTACTTTCCCAATAAAGAATTTTAACTTTTATAAAAGAAGTTTGTTCTAGATATGATGCAAGCAAAACCTTCATTACTATAGGACCCTTTTCAGCATCAATGAATTCTCCAGACAAAAACAGGTGGACATCCAAAAGCTCTAAGGACCCTGGTTCATTCTAGTTAAGTGAATTCATTGAAAGTACTCCAGGGATCACAATTATCATCCTCCTGTCCTATTAAGAAAGAATCCATCTCAAACAAAAATACCTAGGCCAGCATTCAGTCATTGGCATTGCAGTACAAAATGCCCTACACTGATGTCTGCACTAACCCAAATTCCCTGAAGAACATCACCTCATTTCCTGAGAATCTGCATAATTGTGAATCAATGTACTGTGCAGTTGGAATGGCTAGACAGCAGACTACCTTCCACCTGTACTGTAGTCCAGCTAACAAGAGGAACATACTCGGATACTGATACCCATCCAAGGGATGACCTCCAGCTCAATCTTAGGCATCTGCTGCTTTAAACAAAAAATAAGTACTTGTTTGCACTTTTTACAGCATTTTCACTGTATTTCTGTATATTTTTACATTTTAACTGTTTTTGCTGCTTTATTGCACTTTGTTCTAGCTACAGCATAGTCTAGATTCAGGTTTGCTACATCTAAGTCTGTTTGTTTTACCTGAGCACTAAAATCCATCTATATTTTGTTGGAGAGGGCACCCTTGTGGAAAATGCAGTCAATGGCCCATCTGATTAAAGGTTGTTGGCCCAGAGCTCAGTGTTGAGTTTTCCAATTAGTTAATTGATTTAAAAAAAGGTTTCTCTTAGCTGCTATATAAGCCCTGTGCTTGCGCGGATTTGAACGTTGTACACCATTGCACACTATCACTCACTAACGCACAGTTACGAATATCACTGGTGGTTACAGATGCAAACTTTTTAGCTAGTTAATTTTCCCTTAGTCACCTGCTTGTGCTCTAAACTGAGGTATCTCCAGTGGAGGCTGGTAACTTCAAATTAAAGGGGGGCTGCAGGAGACAGCTGAATGGGTGGGGGCAATAAGAAGGGGTGTGGCCAAGCAAAAAGGGGTGGAGCTATACTCAAAACCTCAACAACTGGAACTTTAATTAAATACGCTGCCCTGGGTGCCAAACCATCATTATGAAAGTCTAATCAAGACAAAATGAAGTGAAGAAAAAATATTTCAATGCATTGGCTACATGACAACTTACTTAATATCTAGATGGAAACACAAAGGTTGTGATGCATGAAAAAATAAATTACTTTTTAAATACATTACTGGAATGCCAGTCAAAATCAAGTATAAAAAAACAAGCAGCACTCAACTCAAACTCCTTCTCCTTGCACTGCAGTTCTAGTTATAATTTATATTCAGCTTTATAAAATTACCAAGTAACATGCTGAAAGTAGCAATCTCTGTGCGATACCCCCACTTGTAAAAATATATCTTAGCCAAAACAGACCTGCTGCCTGACAACAACTATCTACTTGTTTCATGGGGAAGACATGATCAAAGTAATAAAATGAACAGCAAACAAGAAACAAGCTCAAGATAAATTGCTTAAAGGATTACTGCACATGTTATGGACCAAACATGATAGATTGGCATTCTGTTTAGTTTATGGGTAAAGCCTGCAAAGATGACTGCAAGACTCTAACAAATGTAATGAGCTTCTGAAAATACTGTAATCCTGTCCTTTATTACAAATACTGTCATATGCATTTCAATACATAAGGCTTATACGTTATCTAGTTATGTAAATATTCTCTGCATGGCAACAACAAAAAGGCTTTCAATATTGGTACTTCTTTAACAGTATGCTTATTAAAGCTTACTTGCATTTTACAATCTCCGACAAGCTTACCTGATGGTCATTAAAGCACTGCTATTTAAACACAGTGCAACAGGGCACTGCAACAGTATGCATTTTCTGAATAAGAAGAAGCATAAATCAACAGTATAAAAATATGACAGAAAACCAGAACATTCTGCAAAATCAAGGACAGATGAAAAGCCACAGTCGTATTTGTTGTCTACCTTGGATGGAGGAATAATTTGCACACTTATACTACATAACTGCTCCTTGCCTTGCTTGGACACATCCAAAGCCACTACAACGGGGAGTGGGGTGCAACAAGTATGTCACAATTTGAAATGTATCTGGCTGACAGTGATGGCTCTGACACTCATACCTCACAACCTCAGAGCAAGAAGTCTAGACAAAGCCATACATAGAAGTGGGACACAGGCCCAAAAATAAGGCCAATTTTTTTAAATATTGCTCTTATAGAAAGTAGTAGGTCTTGCATTAGTATGAATTTTCTGAAGGGTATGAAATCTGAAACTCAAATGTCTGCCATTATTTTTTTACTTCAGTCTTTAATGATTTGCCACTAATTTGTCAGAAAACCACAATTTTATGAAAAACAGACCAAAAATGTGATGCAAAAATATAAAATTGCCACACAACACAGCTGGGAACCTGTCAAAGAAGGGAAACCTTTTTAATATTAGTACTGTTAACTTGAGCAGCTGACAAAATAAGAGAATCTACATGCATTTCTGAAATAAAAGTAATATATAACTCTGATCATTACAGTTATTTATAATTGTAAACCCTCCACGTTTTCTTCCAAAATTGCCATTTTGCAGAGGGATTATTTGGGGGAGAGCAACATTTTGAGCCAAAATTGGGGAGAGTTGAGAGGTTTGGATATTCCTAATTCTTATAAAGCAATTTGTACCTCTTAATGTAGGAAATCTGGACAAGGACAAATATATCGGGGGAAAAGAAAAACAGTTTTACACCCCCGCTACACCTGTTGGTACAAACTTTTGAGAAGGTTTGCGAATTGGATCTATGCAGACTTCACAAAAAGTCTAATCACCCCCTTTCTTGGAACTTTTCTGTGGGGGAAACACACCTTTATATCGCTTTGAAATAACAGGTTCATCAGGGTCATGAAACCTGATAAAGGTGGTGGAACATTTTAGACAGCATTGACTATATGGACAAAATGTTTTTGTTACTCCAGGACCCAAAACACTTACCTGCAAGTGTCCCGTAATGAAATCAATATTTCATACAAGAGAATTGATTTACACTTACAAGACATGCTTCTACAAGAGTTGATTTCACAGGATATCTACAACTTTTTTTATAATTCCAACCCCTTAATTCCAACCATTTTGGAACACCAAAAGTGCATAAAAGTATCTTAGACCTGCACTTGAGACCTACTGCTGTGGCAAAGCAGTCAAAAACCTATCCAATTGGCGTATGTGTTGATTGTATGTTTATGTTAAAACCCATTTTTTCTAACACCCCACACTTACTAAGGGACTCGTGGGATTTCCTTAGTAGATTCAAAGTTTACGTGGTAGTGAACACATGGGTTTTCTGACTATATATGTCATTGACCTGTTCACCTGTATACCACAAGACCTTGGTTTGGATTTTTTCAAAAAAGTCCTGTTACAATATCCCTTTTCAACAGGCAAGGATATATATATTTTGACTGACTTCATGGACCTTGTCTTGGACAATGACTTCTTATTCTTTGAAGGGGAATTTTATAAACAGATGTATGGTGTGGGCATGGGTGCACATGTGCTCCCACATTTGCCAATTTAGTGCTGTACCAATGGGAAACCTAGTTTGCATTTAACAACAATTTATTTTTCCATTTTTGTCAACTATATCTTCGTTACCTTGATGATATATTTATTTTATCGAATAGGTCACCGGATATGGTAGTTCAATTTGTGCAGCAATTGAACTTAACTACTGAATTTTTGTGGTTCACCCACACATTTAACACGAAGGCTGTCAACGATCAAATGTTACCATTCAGTATAAGGACAGTGAATTTACCTCAAATATTTATCGCAAACCTACTTTCAGTAATTCTCATCTCCATTATAACAGTTTTCACCCCCCACAAACAAAAAGCAGGCTTGGTAAAAGGTCTGATGGTTAGGTTGTCACGCATGATCTCAGATAAACTATTTTTCCATGAGATGAAACATTTAAAAAACAATGTTCTTGGACCATGGGTACCCCAGTATGCTTTTGGACAAGAAAACCAAGAGGTCACTCAATTTAGGACCTCCAAATTTAAACCAATATTGGGTAATCCCTTGGATGACCTGACCATACAAGGTACCCCTAGGGAAGCCAGATCCCCTACCTGGGAAAGGGCATTTGTCTTAAAATTTCAAGGACATTCCAAAACCGTTTCAAGGATTATACACAACAAATGGAACATCTTTAAAAGTAACACTGACATTTTCAGAAAATTGGGGGAGCAACCCCTTCTGATCTTCAAGAATGGACATGACATTTAAAATCTATTAGACAGACCAACACCTTTGTATGATGCACTTTACGGTAACCACAAGGACACCACAAAATTTGGAACCTGCCCCTACTGCTGTTATATTTTGGAATGAGATCCTATCATTTTGGACAACACTCTCAGGGACAAAGTCCAGTTAAGGGGTGGCAACTAATACATCAGTAAAGTAATTTATCTTGCCAAATGCTCCTCTCGCCCCGCCTTCTATGTTGGCAAGAATGAATGTGTACAAATGGAGGATTTATGAACATTTGTACAACATATCTACTAAAAACTTAAAAAATGCTCTTTTAAATCATTCCTTTATGTGCCAAAGTTAAACAACTTTGCAATTGGCAAGTCAGACTGGATGCAAGTTGTGTCCCTGGTATCAATGAGTACATTTCAATACAACAAAGTAAATTCAAGATACGGACACGTTGAGTAAAATGCAGCAGCAACACAATTTATTTCTCATGAAACACAAAGCTTTCAGGAAAAATCCCTTCTTCAGCATGTAGAATAGTTAAAACCACAGCACTTTTAAAGCACGTCAATAAAACACAGCCCTATCAGAATGCTTCACTCATAAAATTAAATTAAGAAATTTAAAGACATAGTCAACTCACATAGTCAACTCAATGGTTACAGAACACACAGTTGTTTTCTCTTTAGAACAGGTTCAGTACTAGTGGCCACATTTAAACCTGGTCTGTGGTCCACATCCAACAATGCGATCCAATCATATTCACAAAGCTATAAGTCCTTATTCAAATCTCCACCTCTTACATTTTTATATATACTCTCTACTATTCTAAATCGAAACTTGTATTCTATACCCATTGCTTTTATATGCTTGGCCAATGCATTTGTGGCTACATTTCTGACTTGTTTTCTGTAATTCTTTCCTTCAGTTTCCTACTACATTTTCCTATATAGAATGCTGCACGTTACACAATTTGCTAACTATATGATGTTGCATGTATTACATGTGGCATAAATATTAAACACATATTCCCTTCCTGTTTTAGGATGTACAAATGCATTATTAGTTTCAATATCTTTACAGCATACACAAGTATGACATGGGTATGTCCCAATTTTAGTACATTTATAATTATACCTGACATCCTTATAGCATAACCGTGATTTTAAGTTGGAACAATTTTTACACACAAAATATGGTCTCGCTCCAACAATTTTCTTTATTTCAGGCATTGAGGTTAAGATATTCCAGTTCTTTTCTATTAGATTCCTAACCACATGCGATTTCCTATTGTTAGTAGTAATATACCTTATGACTTTGTTTTTTTCATTATTACGGTTACTCACATTACTATTGTTCTTGACATAAAAATATGGCTTAGATGTATTTTCTCTCATATTTTGTTGTTGTTGTTGTGTCTTTTGGCTTATCCCGGTTAGGGGTCGCCACAGCGGAACTCCAGTCCGTGAATGTTTGGTAGTGGATTTTTACATGCCGAGTTACCAGCCCTGACGCACAACCTTCAAAGAAAGCACACCCATTCACACATGCCTCCACACAGAAGATGCTCTAGCTGAGAATCGAGCGGGACAACGTCTTGCTGTGAGGTGACAAAAGAGGAATCATAAACCCTGTTTCTCAAAGTCTAAAATCATCTCTTTGGACTGTTCTAGAAATATTTAGTCTTTTGTATTCAGGTGGCTAGTTCTCAGGAGTAGACTTTTCACCACACTTCTAAATGTTTGTGGAGCATGCATACTTGCTCTGTGTAGATATCTGTTTGCCTGTAAATCTTTTTATGTACCATGGGTGTCAGTTTGGTTCCATTGTTTCTCTACTGTTAACATCTAAGTAAGTAATACATCTACCGGACTGCTCCATATGAAATTTCAAATAGTTCATAGGTTGGTACTAGGCTATCGGCACTAGGGCCTATACAAGCCTAGCAATAACAATTCCCTGGCTATTTCTTCCCACAATATTTACTTCCCTGGACCCCTGTCTAGCATGGTGACTGACATGATCCCCGGAGTGAATTTCCTATCTCCCATCCAATTGTCAAGGTTCCTTTTGAAGAGGGCCAAAGAGGCACTCTGCTTGACCTGTATGGGCAATCTATTCCATTCCAGAGTCTGAGGAGTCACTGGGCCAGGAACCTATCCCCTCCAGCATGTTTTGTTCATTGTGATGACAAAGTTTATATCCCTGGAGCATGTGGCTCTGAGGGATTGGGATTTCTTTAAGTATAGCATGTCCAACTTCTCTGGGTTTGACATGGCCTTATATGTTAAGCAGAGATCGCCTCTGAGTAGACGATATGCGACACAGTATAGGTGGAGTTTTTTTAGACGGTCAGCATAGGGCATCTGCTTTAGGCCTTTGATTCTTTTAGTGAGGTATTTCTGCAGCCTTTCCAGTTGTTGCAGATGTCTTGAGAGGTACATACCAAATGGGGCATTGTATTTTATAATGGGTTTAATGAGGGATGAGTACAGTGGGACAATGACCTCCTTTTTTCTGGATGAAAAGCCCTTAGTGATGAGTTGTGCCACATAGAAGGACTTCCTGACTGTTGTGGGTATGTGGTTATCGAAGGTGAGACCACTGTCCACCTGTGTCCCTAAGTCTCTTATCACACTTTTGGTGTTTAGTGTACTACCACCTATGTGGTAATTCACAGGTACATGTTTTTTTCCCAAAGGAGATAACTACATATTTCTTGGCATTGAGCTTGAACCCATGGCTCTGGCACCAAGCATCTGTTTCTGTAAGGCCCTTTTGTAGAATACCCACATCATTTGGGGATTCAATAATGGTTCTCAGTTTGCAGTCATCTGTGAACTTTGTTAGCCAGAGTCCCTTAGTGTTGGCCTGTACTTCAGAGAGGTAGATGGCAAACAAGAGCATAGTTAGTAGTGCAATTTACATACTGAGTGAAGTACTAAAGATCTTCAGTGCTACCATCCCAAAGTAAACACACAACATCCACAAAATGCTTATAAAACAGTATATTATTTTTATATACGCCTTCATAGATACATGTATCCTCCCATAGTGATGCAAACCAAACACATAATAACACAAAGACATACTCGGAGGCTCTAACAAAAAACTTACCAAAACAACAGAGGCTCCCAAAGCAGACACCCAAAAGTCCACCACCTCAAAACATAACACATGCAACACATACTTCAATAAATCAGTGTGTCAAACAATCACAGCCCTCAAGGCCAAACACCATGCCTGATACACTAGTAATAGGTGACCCTATAGTCAGACACACTGACGTTCCGCTTACCAGGCTGAACAAGGAGAGGGTAACGGTGAGCTGCTTATCGGGAGCTAGGATCCGCCACATAACACCGCACTCAGGTCACTCCAAAGCAAGTACAAATATGACTCCGTCATTGTCCATGCCGGCATGAATGACCTGAGACGTACCTCCCTGGACTACATGAAAAGAGACATAGAGGAGCTCTCTGATTATGTAGCCCAGGCTGGTATGACCCTGACCCTGACCCTGAGCAGCATCTTGCCCTCACCAAGAATGATGCCACAATACAAAGACAAGATGATCAGCTTTAATAATTGGCTCAAATACTGATGTCATTCTAGGGGGATCCAATGTCTGTCTGCTTGGGATGACATGCTGGACAAGCCACGCTGCTTCGCAAGGGACGGCTTGCATCTGTCACCACTGGGCTTCTGGATATTGGCTAAGGCTCTTGCCTCCCCTATAGTGCCTTTTTTAGGCAAGGCTCAAAAGACAAACCCACCTCCTTAGAAAACAAAAATGGAAAAAAATTAAGGGTAATGCTGCTCAATGCCAGAAGTCTAAATCTCAAGATGCAAGCTCTCGAAGCACTCCTCAGTATGGAGAACATCGATGTCTGTCCAGTAACTGAAACCTGGTTCAAGGCTCCTGAGAGCACCCCAGCACTACCAGGCTATACCTCGTATCATGCTTTTCGGCCCTAAAACTCGGGCCAAACCAAAAAGGGGGGGGGGAGTGTCCATATTCATCAAGGACACCCACACCTCCAGGTTAGTGGCAACACATGAAGCATCAGAGACCATCCAGGTGCAACTAACCATAGGCAAAACTGCTATACAACTGGTAGCATGTTACAGACCACCCTCCCAATCTCAGGAACCCCACTCAGCCTTCCTGAAGACATTGGAGGATATGAATGTCTCACCAAACACCATCATATTGGGAGACTTCAACTACCCTAACATAGACTGGGTGCATTATTCTAGCCCAAACACCCTAGCCCAAAGGTTCCTGGAATTCATAAATTCAAATGCAATGGAACAGCTAGTCACCTCTCCCATAAGGGGAGATAATATACTAGACCTGATCATCACAAACATGGGGACAAAGTGCTCCACACTGGAAGTATACCCCTCACTAGTGAGATCTGACCACAAACTAATCACTCTGGATATACATATCCCACCTCCACCCCCAACACAAAAGACTACAGTGAAAAACTTCTCAAAAGCCGACTTTACACTTCTTAAAACTGAGGTGGTATCCTTTAAGCCCACTGGGCCAGTGGAAACCACATCCCACAATGCAGAACCCTTCACAAATGCTTTCTATGGACATCTCCAAGAATGCATGGATCATGCAATCCCAAATAAAACCAAGACCCTCTCCACCAAGGGCAGGCGTCCTGTCTGGTGGACCCCAGCCATAAACAAATTGTATAACAAAAGAAGGAAGCTACTGCACAACAGAGCAAAATCCCATAAAGAGAAGGCATCTCTGATCAGCACTAGTAGAAAGCTACGTTCTCTCATAAAAACATCCAAGGCCAACTTTGAGAGAAAAATCGCTATGGACACTAAAGATAACCACAAAACCTTCTTCAGCTATGTTAGAAACCTGGGCGGAAACCCTCAAATATGTTCAAAGTTAGTTCACAATGACAAAAAATACACTGAACCCACAGATATTGCCAACATTCTGGCAGACAGGTTCAATGCAAATTTCTCCCCTCCCTCACCCCCAAAAGAAGAAATACTTATCCCAGCTGAATGTAACTTCCCTGTCATCTCAGATGTCCAGATGAGAACCGCCCTCAGCAAAGCTAAAAACACAGCATCAATGGGACCTGACAGTATCCCGGGTTGCGTGCTACGTGAACTCCAAGAGGAGCTAAACCCGCACGTAAAAATGCTATTTAACCTTAGCCTTACTACAGGATATGTACCTGAACACTGGCGTACAGCAACAGTAGTCCCACTCCACAAAGGAGGCACCTCTACAGACCCTGGTAACTACCACCCATAAGCTTAACCAGCCTGGTCTGCAAAGCTATGGAAAGAATCATTATGGAACTCATAAACAGAGACATTGGGGACTTACAGACACTTGATCCACCCAGTTCGGCTTTGTAAAGGGCAGATCCTGCCTTTTGAAACTGGTTGACTTTTTCGAAACAGTCACTAGAGCCATTGACGAGGGCAAAGCAGTCCATACAGCCTACCTGGACTTGGCTAAAGCTTTCGACACAATTCCCCACTCTGGCATCATATAGACAAGCTCAACAGCTTAAATGTAAATCCATAAGTCACAAGATGGGTGGCAAACTGGCTATAGGATAGAACCCATAAAGTCAAAATCACTGGAGCCATGTCAGACTCAAAGCCAGTCACAAGTGGTGTCCCACAGGGCTCTGTCGTGGGACCTCTCTTGTTTGGCATTTATTTCTCAGATGTGAAAGCAAACATGGGAGGGTTGTGGCTGACAAAGTTCGCAGATGACTGCAAACTAGGCACCATAGTCGATACACCAGCTGACACATACATCCTACAGAAAGGCCTCACTGAAACGGACAACTGGTGCCGGAGTCATGGCCTTAAACTAAATGCCAACAATTGTATAGTCATCCCCTTTGGGAAAAACAAAGTACCCACAAATTATCACATACACAGTAACCTACTGAGTACAGAAAAAGTAATCAGAGACCTGGGGACCCAAGTCAATAGTGACCTCTCATTTGACACCCACGTTTCCAAAGTGGTTAGAAAGACTTTCTACCTTGCCCACCTTATCATGAAGGGATTCACATCCAGATCAAAGGAGGTCATTGTACCCCTATACTCCTCCCTTATCAGGCCCATGATTGAGTACAATGCCCCATTTGGTATGTACCTAACCCGGCACTTGCAACAGCTAGAGAGACCCCAAAAGTACCTCACCAAGAGGATCAAGGGTCTCTAACATATGTCATATGCTGCCAGACTAAAGAAACTCCAGCTCTATTCAGTAGCATACCACCTGCTCAGAGGTGATCTGTGCCTGACGTACAAGTCCATGTCTAATCAGGAACTGATGGACATGCTCCACCTCAAAAAATCCAAATCCATCAGAACCACAAGAGCTAAAGATTTAAACCTCAGCACAAATATGAATAGGACATGCTGGAGGGACAGATTCATAACTCAGAGGCTTCCCATACTCTGGAACAGAATCCCAGTTCATGTTAGGCAGAGCCCTCAATGACTCTCTTCAAGAGAAATCTTGATGAGTGGATGAGAGATCGTAGGTTTACCCCAGGGGTCATCTCTGTGTCACTACTAGACAGAGGCAAAGTAAACTAATTCTATTATGTAAGGGGGTCTTCACTGTGTCACTACTAGACAGAGGCACAGTATTCTAAATCTATACTGTACACTTTTGTACCATTACATGGGGTGGCGAAAGCCACATCACTATGGCTAGGCTTATAAATGCCCCAGGGCAGATAGCCTAGTACCAAACTATGAAACTATGACAATATTTGCATAGGTGTTTGCTACAGGTGTTGCCATGGCAACGCCTATTTTCTGATGGTAAACCTGATCATAGAACAAGAAAACATTATTTTTCAACACCAGGTCTAACAAATCACATATATTACAAATTCTAGTGTTCGATAACTAAGAATTATGTCCCAAGAAGTGTCTTATTGCCTCTATTCCAATATCAGATGGAATAACAGTAAATAAAGATTTGATATCTAGTGTAACAAATAAAAAAAAATCCTCATTATGTTCTTATCAGCCCACATGCTTAACTGTGTTAAAAAATCCTCAGTATCTTTTATGCAACTCTTTATTCTACCTAGCTAACAACTCAACATAGTTTGCAAATAATGTGAGATAGGTTGTGTTATCCAGCCTCTCCCAGAAACTATTGGTCTCATCAGGGGGTTATTCAGATCTTTATGAATTTTGGGGAGACCATACATAACAGGTATTTTGGGACAGGATACAGTAAAAAAGTGAAATAAATCAATGTCTATGTCATCATTAAGTTGCATGTCATAAATTGCCATATTTATGTTGCGTATCATTCTGGATACGTCTAAACTGTTAATTTTAGTAAAAGTTACATTAGCATTCAAAAATTCAAACATACAATCATCAAACTTGCTCTTATCTAAAACAACCACTGCCCCTCCCTTGTCAGCTTGCTTTATAATATCACTATTATTTTCCAAATGATTCAAAGCCTCATTTTCTTGCTTAGTCAAGTTATAATACCTTCTGTTATCAATTAATATAACCTTGTTTTAACTCACGTTCACATACTTCATTAAACGTTGTAACTGAACAGTTATCTGGTATGAACGTACTTAGTCTTTTTTACATACCAGCTTCCCTTGCTGTAATGAGTTTTTAAAAGTAAGTTTTAAACTCATATTTCTTACAATCATCCGCAAATCAGTGATAGCATTTGTTAAAGTGTTCACATTTGACTTAAAATCATGGTTATGCTATAAGGATGTCAGGTATAATTATATTTCCATGTAAATATACTAAAATTGGGACATACCCATGACATACTTGTGTATGCTGTAAAGATATTGAAACTAATAATACATTTGTACATCCTAAAACAGGAAGGGAATATGTGTTTAATATTTATGCCACATGTACTACATGCAACATCGTATATTTAGCAAACTGTGTAACCTGTGCAGCATTCTATATAGGAAAACGTAGTAGGAAACTGAAAGAAAGAATTACAGAACACAAGTCAGAAATTAAAAAAAATGTAGCCACAAATGCACTGGTCAAGAATATAACAGAAATGGGTATTGAACACAAGTTTCGATTTAGAGTAGTAGAGAGTATATATAAAAATATGAGGTGGAGATTTGAATAATGACTTGTAGCTTTGTGTATATGAATGGATCACATTTCTGGATGAGGACCACAGACCAGGTTTAAATGTGGCCAGTAGTATTAAACCTATTCTAGAGAGAAAACAATTGAATGTGCTATAACCATTGAGTTGACTATGTCTTTACATTTCTTAATTGAATTTTATGAGTGTAGCATTCTGATAGGGCTGTGTTTTATTGAAGTGCTTTAAAAGTGCTGTGGTTTTAACTGTTCTACCCACTGAAGAAGGGATTTTTCCTGAAAGCTTTGTGTTTTGTGAGAAATTAATTGTGTTGCTGCTGCATTTTACTCAACGTGTCCGTATATGGAATTTACTTTGTTGTTCTGCATTTTTTATTTCAACGGTTCACCTTAGTGCACCGGTTTCTGTGACCATTTCATACATTTCAATACACCCAGTTTTAAAATTAAGAGCAGCCAAACTCTGAATTTGAATTCTGTGGAAAAGTATTTTATTCTATCTTACCTGGGCACAGAATTGACAATATTATTATGTACAACATTTTTATTCGAGAAAATGGTAAAACATGGGTAATACACATTTTTATATATTCAAGTGTTACATTTACTTGAATTCATATTTATGTATTAATATAGTTTTCAGTTTGAATGTTATGTCTTTTCTATTTAAATGTACTACAAAAACCTTTTTACTTAGAGTTCAGAGGAATAGATTTACATGTTGTTCTTTTGTGACTGCAGCTATACCTTCTACGCAAGCTTGAATTAGGGTCTTTACAACTTTAAATTTAGCCTCCATGCTGTGATCTGCTCCTAGTTAAACCCTCCCTCCATTTTGAATGTTGTTCTGATGAAGTCCAAAGTTATATTTGCTTATGACAAAAGAGCTTAACATTTTTTTTTTATTTCTGTATGACCTGCAATTTTTATACTGATGACTTATTAAAACATTCTTTATCTGTGTAGCTCCATTTCTTATTTTGAGGCTCTACTTCCGGATTCTGCTTGGTGTTTTTCAAGTGAGTGAGTGTGCAGTTTTGTGCCTCTACTTTGTTAGTTCATCGTTAAAAGGAGAAAAAAGAAAAAGTAGCTTTTAGGCAGAAATTACCAAATAAAAAAATGGTAATATTAGCCCAAAAACAGCCTGGAAGAAGGAAAGGAAGAAAAAATACAGGTATAGTATTTAAGGAAAATATCTAACAGGCAAAGGAAAAAAGTACCAACAATGGTATGAAGACTACTAAAAAAACTTAGTACAGAGTCAAAAAAAAATGCAGGAAAAATCCTAGTGTCAGTGACCACTAAGAGGGAGGATATGGAGAAAAAAGAACTATATAAGATTTCACAATCAACTATTAAAGGAAAAACTGCTTACTATGCTTGAGTGTGGAACCTGCATCTAACCACAGTGGTGGCAAACAAGATCTGAGGCAATGGGGATGGAGCAGAGCATTATGGGTAGAGGGAGGAGCTCAACAGCTGGATCTGAAGTCTAGTATATGTGGCTGAGTCAGATCTGAGGCTCAGATCAAAACCCAATAGTGAGGAAGAATGAAAAGCTCATCATCAGATAAAGTTCATCCCTGTCTATTTTCAAGCACAACTTAGATCTATGGAAGGTAAACAGAAAATTTACTCCAGGACTGCCCCTTGTACTACTAAGGGACAGAGGCAGATTCTAAATGTTTTATCCTACGCACAGGTCCCATCAAATTATTTATGGTAGGATTCCAGTTATTTTTATTAGGGGTAATACATAATCACTGACCATGGGATGGGTATGACCGATCAATAACCAATGGATAGATTATTTTAAGCACAAAAAGGGAATCTGATTAGTTTAAAAATAGTCCGCAGGAAGAGATAGCCTACTGAGATATAAAATAATGAACTGTTCATTACTACTCTGAGGGATTTGTTTAAGTACCAGTAATTTTAGCAGAAGTCTCACAAATAATTGTTTTAGATTTACAGTTCAACTAGGTATCAAACTATAGAGTCGGTCTGCACCTTAGTAACTGTTTGTGGAAAAGTATGATATATACTGTTTTTTTTTCCATCTTATGATTTATTTCCCACTAAGAAAATAATATGTTATTTTGCTGTGCACATATTTTAGTTATAGCCTTGAATATGGCCTTGCATCCCTGCAGCACTTCTGAGATTCTCCACTGAAGGCTCTGCTGCATATAATGTGTGGCATGCCACCGGTAAACACTGGTGTTTTCCCAGAGTGAAAACCTGTTTTCCTCTAGGGAATGCAGTCTCATGGATACTTCAAAACAATGCTGAAAGCAAGTGCAACAAGTGTGCTTGTGCTGACCACATATCAAATGGGAGTTTACAGAAAGAAAAGCCTTCTCCATTTTCCTTATTCTTCTCACCCTTGACTATGCAGCCAGCTTGCAGTACGTCCAGCTTCCACTGGAAGTTGCTAATGGTGTAGCAAAACCCTTAAACACCTCCACCCCACCCCCAGAAAGAAAGCAACCAAAGGCCTTTAATCCTTTCAGCCCTTGATAGCAATCTGGCAGCCAGAGAGCACTTTCTAAGTTGGGTAACCAATTTGTAAGCCCACAAGCTGGCTACATATTTATTTATTCACTTTATTTTACATTTGTTAACCAGGTATGTTGGAAAAGTAGCCCGGTTTCAGTAGAGCCCGGGGGAGAAAAACTCCATAACAATAGCACAAAAAGATTACAACAATTTTTAAAAGATTTACAAACAATATACAAAAAAGTTTGACAGTTGCCAATAATCACAATTTACAAAAAGGGGAATGTAAAACAGAAAACATTACATTTCTTAAACCTTACTACAGACAGTAATATGAAACTCATTAGATATATAACTAAAAGCCATTGTGGTATTTTCGTTTGGTAGAAGTAAGACAAGAAGATAGAAAACATTTGATCGAAGGCATGAAAAACTAGCCAGGAGTATTACAGGAGCAAAGCCATTGTTGAGTAAGGTATTCCTTTAGTTTTTTGAAGCTATGATAATCTGTGTTTTTTAAGATATTCTGGGGTAATAGGTTCTAATGTTTGGCTACTTTGAAGGAGAAGAGAGAGTCACTGAAGTAATTATGCGACTTTGTAACCTTGAGTATAAGTTTATCAGATGATCTAAGGGTCCTGGGGTTTGTATTTAGTCGCACTAGGTTTGAGAGTGCGGGGCAGTTTTCAGGTTTGTGGATAATAGAGTGGGCAGTGGTGAGCTGATTGAGCAGTAACAGATTGGGAAATTCAAGACAGTGCAATTTTTGAAGAGCAAGGCAATGATAGCTCATGTTAGGTATATTAGCAGCAAATTTTGCTATTTTGTTATAGCAGGAATCAAGTAGAAGTAAATCAGATGTGCACGTTAGTGAAAAGTTGAGAACAGTACAGAAGAGTAGATAGGAGGTGGGATTTGGCTGTGGCTAGTCTGGCATTTTGAGTAAGGTAAGGTTTGGCCCTATATAGCACTCCTAGTTTGATGTGAACTTTCTTAATTGTGAGTAATATGTGTTTATTGAATGTTAGGTTGTTGTCTCTTGTGACACCAAGTAGTTTTGCTTGGTAAACTGGTCCTATTATAGTGCCATTAGTGGAGTAGATGGAGAGAGGAGGTGGTTTTCCTTTGAAATTCCTGTTAGAGAAGATCACTGCTTTTGTTTTGTTTGCATTTAGGATGAGATGAAGTTTATTTAGGTAATTTTCAATATCTAGAAATTACTTTTGCAGTTTATCTTGGAGTTCTTGGGGTGTGGGAGCAGAGCAAATAACAGCAGCATCGTCAGCATATTGAATAATAAAAGCATATTTAGTGGCAGTGTTTAGACTATTTGTGAATATAATAAAAAGGAGAGAGCCAAGGATGGAACCCTGAGGAACACCAACGGAGACTGGGAGGAGTGTTGAGAGTTTATTACCCCATTTAGTTGCCTGTCTTCGATTAGGAAGGTAGCTAAAGAACCAGCTGAGTGCTGCAGAGCTGAGGTTGATGGAGACTATAGAGTGTTGAGTAGTAGTTGGTGGGATACTGTATCAAAAGCTTTGGACATATCAAGGAATATAGTAGAAACTAGTTGTCCATTGTTTTTGAGAAGTCTGATGTAGTTGGTGAAACTTATGAGGGCTGTGGAGGTAGTGTTTTAGACAGAAGCCATGCTGTAAACTAGATAAGAGGTTATTTGTAATGAGGTGGTCTAGGAGCTGCTTATAGACACATTTCTCTAAGATTTTAGATAGGGGGTGAGAGAATGGCAATGCACCAGTAATTACCAAGATCTTTAGATGGGCCTCCCTTGTGAAGGGGGGTGATATGGGATATTTTCCATAGTATGGGGACATATTGTTCTGCGATGGAATGATTGATTAGGATAGATATGGGATAGGCGATGGAGCTTCTAGCTGTTTTTAAGAAGATTAGGTAGTTGGTCAGCTGCTAGACAGGTAGGTTTTAGTTTTAATAGGAGTTTTTTGATGCAAGAGGTTTGTCTGGGTTTAAAAGAGGAGTAGTTGGGTTTAGAGTTAGTAGAGGTAGGCACTGTAAGGGGTTGGTTAGATTTGTTGTTGTTTAAAAGCGAGGTGATGGTTGTCATGAAATGAGAGTTAAATTGGGATGCTAAACATTCAGTGCTATTTGTTGTAGATGGTGCAGAAGTAGAGGTTTTGCCAGGGTTGAGGAGGTAGTTAATGTTTTGCCAACATTTTTGTGGGTTATATATGTGTTTTTGCTGACAAGCTAGAAAATAAGACTTTCTGTCAGATAACATTTGCTTCTTAGTTAGGCTTCTTAGTTGTAAGAGGTGAGGTTTTTTGAGGTTTATGGAGCTTTGATAAGCAGTCCAGGCTCTATCCCTTTGTTTAATAAGAGATTTAGCATCTTGGGTTATCTAAGGTTGGTTTTTGGCTTTGAAGTGAATTTTTCTTGTTGGAGCAAGGTTATTAAAGATGTTGAGGAAAAAAGAAGTTATGTCTTACCATAACATTACATCTGAGTTGTTGATCTTCCTCCAGTTATCACTGATGGGTTCGGTTCCGAGCCCTCGGAACCGAGTCGGCCTAATACTAAGCTCACGTACACCAAAAACTCTCGAGCTAAGCTGCTACCCACAATGCCCTTCTCCCAGTTAACTCAGATCGAGTTTGCATGCAACATATAGAAGAAAACAGAAAACAGAGGCCATTTCTGTGCAGAAACTCTGAAACATCACAAGGTCCCAGAAGATCCAGCAGGAGCCTTTGGTGAGGGACGGTGGGAGGGTGTGATGAATGAAAGAAGATCAACAAAGTACAGTTTTGTACCTACCATAAATGTAGATGTTCGAGGATCCACATTGCTGCAGTCCTAACTATTGGGGTAGTCCGCTGTCCAGTCGGCCCGAATACCAAAGTATATGGCTGACGTCGGTCAGGGCGCATTAGACTGACGTCAGTACGTCAGGGTACTAATGCGCATGACCGACGTCATATCCTCAGTCTTTTCTTGCCCCAGATGTCAGAAGACCCTGAAAAGCTAAGGCCAAAACCAAAAATTCCAAACAAACTTGCACCAAAAATATGTACAATATATACAAAATTACCAGAATATAACCTCACCTACACAACCACCCTTAAACACAGAGGGGAAGGAGGGAGGGTAAATTGGACTGCAGCAATGTGGATCCTCGAACATCTACATTTATGGTAGGTACAAAACTGTACTATGTTCTTCATTCCACATTGCTGCAGTCCTAACTATTGGGTAGAATCCCAAAGCAGAGGTAAGGGAGGCTGGCAAATCATAAGGAAGCAGGAACTGACAACATGCCTTGCAAAATAGCTGTGGCAAAACCAGCCCTAGACTTAGAGTAGAGAGGAAGGTGATAATGCTTAGAGAAAGTATGCACTGAACTCCAAGTAGCTGCCTCCAAAATATCCTTAGTGGCCACCCCTTAGAAATGCTGTAGAAGTGGCAGTAGCCCTAGTGGAATGAGGCCTAATTCCAGCTGGAATCTCCTTGCCATGATGGGAATAACAAAATGCAATGCAAAACCCAATCCACCTAGAAATAGTTTGTTTTGACACAGGCTTGCCCTGCGAACCCAAAGCAAAAGAAACAAACAACTGCTGAGACTGCCTAAAATCCTTAGTCCTGCTCAAATAATAACGCAATTGCCTGTGTACATCTAAAGTGTGCAAAATCTTTTCCCCTTTATTTTGGGGATCTGCATAAAAAGTAGGCAAATGAATAGTTTGGTTTAAAGCCACACTAGAAACCACCTTAGGCATAAAGGAAGGATTAGTACGTAAAGATACCCTATCCTTATGAAAAATCAAAAAAAGCTCTACCGCCATAAGGGCCTTCAACACAGACACGGTTCTTGCGGAAGTAATGGCCAACGAAGAAGCAGTCTGCCATGACAAATATTTCAATTCAGCAGTAGCCATGAGGCTCAAAAGGTTGTAGAGTAAGTTTCTCCAACACAAAATTGAGATCCCAAGCAGGAGTAGGAGCTCTACGTGGGGTCTTATATTCTTTGCCCCTCTAAGAAATTGCTTGAACAAAGGATGCGAAAACAATGGTGGGTCACAATCATAGTGAGCTGAAATTGCTGCAGCATGAATCTTAATGGAAGAGAAAGACAAACCTTTGTCCAATAACTCAGTAAGATATTGAAGAGCCACACTCAAATTAGGCTCAGAAATCTCCAAATTGTTTGCTGCACTCCAAAATAAAAATCTCTTCCATTTTTCTGCGTACACTTTCCTTGTACTAGGTCTTCTGGCTTCCATAATCACATTTAAAACTTGTTGAGGAAGTTGAGACCTGCTGTCTTTCAAAACAGAATATGCCAGGCTGTTAGATGAAGAGATTGAAGCTTGACATTGAGCAGGTGACCGTCCCTCTGAGACAACAGGTGTGGAATCAAGGGTAAAGGCCATGGAGGCTTCCTTACCAGACTCCTCAGTAATGGGTACCAGTGCTGCCGAGGCCAATCTGGAGCTATTAAAATCATCCTTGGCTTGTCTTGTCTGACCTTTAGAAGCACCTTTGGGAGAAGAGGCAGAGGTGGAAAAGCATACACATGAAGATTTTTCCAACTGAAAGAAAGAGCATCCACTTTCCAAGCTGTGTGATGAAACCTCTTTGTGCAAAACTTTGGCAGTTGGTGGTTTAGTGGAGAAGCGAACAGATCTATGTCTGGAGTTCCTCATGACACTGTCAATTTTTGAAATACATGAAGATCCAGTTTCCACTCGTGGGGATCCATGATTTGTCTGCTTAACACATCTGCTAAGGAGTTCTGTGCTCCCGGCAGAAACCTTGCCTGAAGAGTTAGTTGCAAGCTGAGCGCAGTCTCCCATAAAATCATTGCTTGCCTGCACAATGGGTAAGAATGTGTTCCCCCTTGTTTGTTGATGTACCACATGACAGTTGTGTTGTCTGTTAGAATCAACACCTGCCCTGGAAGAAGTAACTCCTTGAAAGCCATTAATGCAAACTGGACTGCTAACATCTCTTTCATGTTGATATGTAGATGCTGTAGTCTGGCAGGCCACTTGTCCTGTATCCACTTTCCATTTAGATGAGCTCCCCAAGCAATGTCTGAGGCATCTGTCGTTAGAATCTGACTCGCCTCTGGCCGGGTCACAGAGAGTCCCTTGTTTAGGTGACATTCCTGAGCCCACCACAAAATTCCTTTTGAATGCAAGGTATTATTTGAATGACAGTGTCCAAATCCTGGCAGTGCTGTGTCCATACATTTTGAGATACCATTGCAGCTTCCTCATATGCAGTTTGGCATTGGGAAGCACCAGAATACAAGATGCCATGAACCCTAAGGCTTGAAGGACTGTCCTTGCAGTCAGCCCGGACTGAAGAGATAGTTGATGGAAGTAACTGGAAAGATTCTTTTGTTTGTCCGGGGTTAAAAAGGCCATCTGGGCTGCTGTATTCAGTCTCACACCCAGAAAGCACATGTCTTGAGAGGGTACTAGACTGGACTTTATTTCGTTCACAGAATACCCTAGGCATCTTAGCACTGCTATGACATAATCCAAATGCTGTAGAAGGTCTTCCTTTTCTTGAGCTAGAATCAGGCAGTCGTCCAAGTAAGGATAGATTTGAATTCCTTTTAGCCTGAAGTAAGCTATCACTGGAGCCAGAACCTTTGTGAATACTCTGAGCGCAGTGGATAAGCCAAAGGGCAATGCAGAGAACTGATAATGAGAATTTCCAGCTCGAAAACGCAGATACTTCCTGCAACTTAGTCTTATAGGCACATGAAGGTAAGCTTCCTTGAGATCTAAAGTTACCATCCAGTGATCCTTGCCCAGCAGAGGTAAAAGCTGTTGTAACGTCAACATTTTGAACTTGGGAATGTCCAGATAAGTGTTGAGGATAGATAAATCCAAAATTGGCCTCCACGTGTTCCCCTTCTTCGGTACTAGGAACAGGCGAGAATAAAATCCTAGGCCCCTTTCTGGCACAGGAACTGGCTGAATGGCCCCTATGTGGAGCAACAGAGAAATTTGCTTGTGAGCCTCTTGTCTTTGTAGAGGAGGAATGTCTGGCATGCCTTTGAAAGGAGGCATGGTATGGAAATAAAACCTGTAACCGTGGTGAATGATATCCAGAACCCATCTGTCTTGGGTAATTAAATCCCAATTTTCTTTGAAAAGAGACAGCCTTCCTCCCAAAGGTGCTGCCAGGCGAGAATGTACTGGCAGCTGAAAAGGCAGGTCATTGGGTCTGCTTACGAAAGGACTGGCCCCTGCCCTCACCAGAAGTCTGAGCAGGGGACTCCCTGTCCTAGGCCTAAAAGAACCTTGAGCTCTGCCCCTACCACGTCTAGACCTACCCCTAGACTGGGAATCATAAGCAGGATAAGTCCATCCCTTAGTAGGCCAATTTCTACTAAACTTCGGAGGCTGCACCTGCAAAAAAATCCTTAACAGTTTGCATAGACTTAGCCTTGTCCTCCATTTTCTTTAAGACTGCTTCCACAGGCGAACCAAACAACACATCAGACTGCAAAGGAGCATCCAAAATCCTTGTTTTAACATGCTCAGCTAAATTCTGATCTCTCAACCAGGCATGCCTACGAAGAACAGAACCAGTGGCAGCCACCCTCGAGGAGGCCTGCACAGCATCAAAACCACATTGCAAGGAATGTTTACCCACCTGTTCAGACACATGAACTAAATCCTGCAACTCTTTACACTCAATACCTTCTGCCAGAGCATCCACCTTAGATTTCAATTGTGAAAGGAGATAATTCTGATATTTTAACATGTGAAACTGACAATTCAACGCCCTCATGGCTAAAGTGGAAGAAGTATACACTTTCTTTCCCCATCTATCCAAAGCCCTTGCCTCTTTATCAGGAGGAACAGGATTTTTAACAACAGAGGCCTTCACACCTTTAGGCCCCTGAGAGACAGTTTCGGGTCTGCCCTAGGACTCTTAAAAGATACTTATGAGCTTCAGGCACCCTATAGTACCTATCCGGTTTAACTGGGGCAGGAGGCAAAGAATCAGGATTGAGGGAAGCCTCTGCAAAACATCTTCCACCACATTCAGAACAGGAGGTATAGCTAAAGGCCTATGCTGGGGTAAAACAAGAATTCCCTAAGCCTCTTCCTGGAATCAGAGAAATCTTGACCTTCCCATTTAAAATGCTCCCTCATGGAATGCAGAGTCTCTGAAAATGAAAAATCCTCAGGAGGAGAAGCTGAAGGAGTAGAATCATCCACATCAGAATCAGAATAAGGAGGATACTCCTGCAAGTCTTCAGCCGAAGACTCAGAAGCCTCCGAACATTGCTCAAAACTCTCAAACTCAGGTTCCACCCTAGGCCTCTTATCAGGAGGGGCATAGAACCTCTAATCATAGTAATCAAATCCTCTGCCATTTTAAGCATATGTTTCTTAGGCAAAGACCCTGAAGCACTAGGAGAAACCCCCACTGAAGTTAAACTTGGCCTGCCTCTCAAAGAAGCCTTGGAAACAGAAGGGAGGCTCTAACCACCTTAGGAAGAGAGGGAAGAACAGCCACCTGAGAAGCCCCTCAGCCTGGCCTACTTCCTGAGGATACATCCTGTAACAGTAAAGTCTCTCCCTGAGACTCCAAAGAAACACCTGGCAAAACCTCCGGCTCCACTGAGCCTTCTAAAGATCCGACGTCTGGGACTGTCGGTTCTTCCACTCTAGGCTTTGCTGCCTTGTCCTTGCGCTTTTTGGCCGAAGCGGGCGTCGGAGCCTCCGACGGCATTTTATAATTACAACGCTTCCCAAAAACTAACCTGGCACAGTCTAACCTTCTCTTAATAGTGCGTTTGTTAAATCTAGCACAAGAGCGGCATCCAACAACGTCGTGCTCAGGCCCTAAACAAGGTATACACAAAGTATGGTAATCCCTATGAGGTATCTGTTTCCCACAAGAAATACAGTTATTCACTTTTTCTGACATCCGGTTAAATACTGAGGCAAGTAAAAACCAAAATATTCCCAACGGGTACTTAGCCAACTTTGATTCGGTCTGAAACTCTGACTTCAGAAACTTTCAGAACGCCAACCTGCACTCGCAAAATTGCTTCTGCATCGGACCATGCGGCAAAAAAGACTGAGGATATGACGTCGGTCATGCGCATTAGTACCCTGACGTACTGACGTCAGTCTAATGCGCCCTGACCGACGTCAGCCATATACTTTGGTATTCGGGCCGACTGGACAGCGGACTACCCCAATAGTTAGGACTGCAGCAATGTGGAATGAAGAACATCTCAGATGGAACATTATGGTAAGACATAACTTCTTTATCTGAAGTTGTTAATCTTCTTCCTATTCATCACTGATGGGACAGAATCCCTAGCTATTTGGAGAACCTGAGTGGCCCTTATGGAAGAACATTCCTGAGAACCATTGAGCTGAAGACTGCTCTTCCCCTGGAGACCAAATCCAATTTTTAATGTTTGATGAAGGTATGGGGTTTAGCCCAAATGGCTGCTGCACAAATGTCATCCATGGAAGCCCTGGAGTGAAAGGCAACCAAAGTTGCGATGGTCCTAGTTGAATGAGTTTTGATTTGAACAGGTTTAGATTAACTTGCAAAGGAGTATGAAAAAGTAATGCAATCTCTGAGCCATTTTGATAAAGTAACTTTTGATACAGCACATCCCATTCTTGGGCCAGAAAAGGAAATGAAAAGTTGGTCCGACTTGCAGAAGGACTTAGTCCTGTTCAAGTAGAAACGTAGTTGTCTATGTACATCCAATGAATGTAAGCAGTATTCTCCCTTGTTGGAATAATTTGGGAAAAACACAGGGAGCTCAATGGACTGGTTAATAGAGAAGTTCAAACCACTCTGAGGAGAAAGGATGGGTTAGAACGAAGGGATACTCTGGCCTTATGGAAGATTAGATACAGGCTCTTGATGCATAAGGCTTGTAACTCAGATATCCGTCTGGCTCATGTGACTGCTACCAAAAACAAAGATTTCCATGACAGGAATTTTAGACCACATGTCGCAGCAGGCTTAAAGGGGGGTAGACAGAGAGACTGTAGAACCCGAGAGAGATTCCATGTCTCTACAGGTTGCCTGATAGAACGTCTGCTATGGAAAACTCCCTTGAGAAAGGTCTTGCAAAGTTGGGTGGCGATAAGAGGAACGCCATCCAAACCATTGTGGAAATTGTAAATAGCTGCTAAATGGACTCTAATAGTAGAAGCTGATGCCCCATTGCCAAAACTCAGAAAGATACTTGAGTATGGTAGCTGTAGGAGTTGAAAAAGGATCTAGCATCTGATTATTAGACCAGATAGCGAATCTTTTCCACTTGTCTTTGTAGAGTTTTCTGGTGTATGGTTTATGGGAGGCCAGAATAATATCGTGGACAGGTGAGGAGAGGGTTTCCTGCCTGGTGACTAACGGAGGTGGAGAAACCAAGCTGTCAGCTTGAGAGTGGACAGATTTGGAGGAGTCAGCCCTTGTGGGTGAAATATCAGGTCCTGACGAGTGTCCAGGATCCAAGGAGGTTGTAATAGGTGAGGTCAGAGGAAGGAAAACCACACTTGTCGAGGACAGAAACGGGCAATGAAGATTACTTTGCATCTCAACTGGATTGCTTTCTTTAGAAATAGGGGTATCAAAGGTAGTGGAGGATAAGCATAGAGGAGACCCGTGGGCCAACTATGAGTCGAAGTGTCTCTCGGTGATTCCCCGTCTGGGGGAAAGAGGGCAAAGTAGCTGCTGCATTTTTTGTTTGAAGGGGAAGCAAAAAGATCGCAGTAAGGCTGGCCCCAATGGCTGAAGACATCTGCCGTCACGTTTGGGTTGAGACCCCACTCATGTGGACGGAGGATGCATCTGCTCAGCCTGTCTGCAATCACGCTAGAGCTCCCCAGGATATGCACTGCAATTAGAAATCAGTTGGAAGCTATCACCCAATGCCAAATTCTCATGGCCTCGTGACACAGAAGGATATGGTCCCTCCCTGTTTGTTTATAGGTTCATAGGTTAGTACTAGGCTAAGTGCCCTTGTGAGCCATTGTAAGCCTAGCCAATTATCCCTTGTGAGACTCAAACCCTGCACCTTGTGTTTGTAAGGCAAACACCTTAACCATTAGGCCACCCTCCCAACCCTGTACCAGACAACATACATATTGTCCAACTGGATTGCAATCATTCCCGACGGAAGGAATGGATGAAGTGCCTGCAACACTAACAGCACCGCTCTTAACTCCAGGACATTGATATGCAAGTTGACCTCCAAGCTGAACCACGTGCCCTGGACTGTCTTTCGCTGGAAGTGGGAAGCATCTGTGGTCACTGTGGTGTTGGGGTTGGGTAGTCTGGAAGGGGTGGCACCAAAGATTTTCGTCTGTTCTCATCCACCAGAGGAGATCTTGTTTGCAGGATTTGGTGATGAGGATCTGTGAGTTTAGAGGATGAAGACTAGATATTCACTGGGACAAAAGGAGCCATTGTAATAGTCTCATATGCAATCTTGCCAGGGGGACAATCGGGATGGGCATTGCCATAGACCCCAGAGCCTGCAGAACTTTCCTTGCAGACACCTTCCTTCGACAGAGTATCACTTGTACTTGTAATCTTAATCTCTGAAGTCTGTGAGGAGGGAGAGACTTGGCAAGAATACCGCTCCTATAAATTCCAGTTGTTGGGTAGGATGAAGGCTGGATTTTTCCCAGTGTATTGTGATGCCTAGAAACTCCACCAGTGCTAGAGTGTAGTGGACGGCCATGACCAGTAGGTGCTTGGTGCAGGCGGAGAGGAGCCAATCGTCTACATATGGAAACACCCGGAATTCCTGAAGTCTCAGATGAGCCGTTACCACTGCTAAGCATTTCATGAACACTCTGAGGGCTGTCGAGAGACCGAATGGCAGGGCTCTGAATTGGTAATGATTGACTCCCAGCCGGAAGTGAAGGAGACACCTGGAGAGCTTGTCCATTTCGATGTGGTAATACACATCCCGGAGATCTATCGAGCACATCCATACACCCTCCCGAAGAAATGGGAGAATGGATTGTATTGTGACCATGCAGAATTTGGTCTGAACTACTGATTTGTTTAGTTGACTGAGATACAAAATGGGTCTCCAGTCCCCAGTCTTTTTTAGCACCAAAAAGAATCTCGAGTAGAAACCGGATCCGCACTGGTCTGGGGGGACTTGTTGGATGACTCCTTTTTGACACAGCTTTCTTATTTCTGAAGCTGCTTCTTCCCTTTGACTGGGTGGAACATTGGGAAGGCATTTTGGAGGTCTTGGGTAAGAGATTAGAGAGATGTAATAACCTCTGGAAATTATTCTCTGCACCCACTGATCATTTGTAATAGAGTGTCAGGCAGCTTGGTGCAGAGCTAAACAAGCCCCGACTGCTTCCAGAGGAAAGCAACTGGGCAGTGCTTCAGGAGAGCTGATAAGGTCATCCGGAGAAGAATCCCTGGAGTCCTGATTTCGGGGACCCCCTCTGCCCCTAAAGGGGCATCTTCCATTATTGGAACCCCCCCTGCCTCTGGGGGAATCCTCACCACATGCACCACGGAAAGGGCATTGAGATTTTTTGTGCCATACCTTTCCACTCCTCTGGTTCCTGGAGAAAGAGCGCTGAGGCTTGGAAAAACGTAGGCCAACGGCAGACAAGGTTTTTCCGTCCTGCTCGTTCCTGGCTAATGTGTCCTTCACTTTTGAACCGAACAAAGCAGACGGTTCAATAGGGGCATTCATGAAGGAAGATGGTGTCTGCAAGGTCACAAATGCGCATCTAGGCGTGGTGTCTCATAACTACACCTGCAGCTCTAGCGGCCCCTTCGGTTGAGCGGGACAGCAACCTCATGGACGAGTTGGAGATCAACTCTAGGGTAGCAAGCTGAGAAGCAACTTTATCGCGTGCCCCGTCAGAAACTTGACCCGCGAGGGTTCCAGGGAGTTCAGAGATGAGATCTCTTTGGAGCCTCGTAAAATGTGCCAAATAATTCACAGACCTGACAGCAAAGGTCGCCGAAGCAAAAACTCGCTTCCCTAATCTGTCCACCACCCGGGACTCTCTGTTGGGTGGATGGACAGTAGGACTTTCCTCCACAAGTTCCTTTTTTGTGGCAGCCGCCACCACCATAGCATCTACTGGTAAGCCTCTAGACCAATGGGGCTGTTCCTCTGGAGGGGAAAGTATCTTGTCTGGTCTCCGGGGAATGGCCTCAATTGTATCAGGGTTCTTCCATGCCCGCTGCACGATGAGCTGGACTAACTCACGGGCAGGGGGGGTCACCCAAGAAGTAGAGGGCCGACAGCAGAAGGACTGCAGAAATACAGATTCCTCCAAGGAAGGGTTGGAGGGCTTCCAGTCACCCCTCTGCCTCAAAATTTCCAGGATGTCTCCAAAGGAGACATCGTCAGTGGGTGACTGTGGGGACCCTTCCCCATCATCATAGTCCGTATCCTCAGTGAGGGACTCCTCCAGGGAGTCCATGTGTTTTCTCTTACATGTTCATTTACGAAGTGGATCTTCAGTGGGAGCGTCTGAAGACGACTCAGAAAGGAGGTTACCCTGTACAGGGGTTTCCTGAGGCTTGCACTCTCAGTGTCCTGGAGAGGTGGCTTGAGACAGCTGCAGCTCAGAAGGAGCAGGGGTAAGGTCCGACATAGGAGGAGCACTTCCCGAAGTAAGCACCCACTCCATCATCCAGAAGGCAGGACCACCTGAAGAGGAATGGGAGCCTGGAACCAAGGAAGACAATCTCGGAACTGGGGTCACACCCATGCGGCCCACTCCTGGGGATGAAGCCTCAAGCAAAACTGGGGTGGGTGTCGCCCCCAGATCTGAAGATGGAACCGATGAAACAACTGGAACTGTACCTGGAGCCTGGGATTTCACCCCCCCCCAAGCATGAGATCGAGGAAGGGGTGGTTCCGAAGGAACCGAAACCCAAAGGGGGCTCGGAGACTCAGAGAAGGTCACTGTTGGCATCGAGGAGAGGATTCCCCCCAAAGACGTCGGAGCTATGGGCCTCAGAACCAAAGGGTCCAAGGGAGGAGAATACATGGGAGTCATGGGGACAATGGACCCAAAACCTGGAGTGGGATGGGTTTTAGGAAAATATGTAATCCTTCTGGCTGTCAGTAGCTGATCGAACAGGTGCATCACATCCAATTCAGATAGACTCCAGGTGGACCTTACGATACTCCTGAGGGGGAGTCAGGTCGGTCCAAAAACAGGCTAAAGGCTTGTCCTGAAAATGGATGCAAGCACGGGGAGTACTGAGTCCGTGGTGTAGGAAAAGTCGGCACCAAGGATTCCAGTTTTGAAACAGGCAAAAGGGGGAGTTTCGGTGCCGAGAAAGGGCTCAGAGCCAAGGGAATAGCTGGAGTGGAAGTCATTATCGGCTCCGAAGAAGTGGTCGGTACCAATCTCAGAATGGAGATGGGTGACGATGGTGCCAAGGTGATAGGCAAAAAGGCTGGAGCCAAAATCACACATGGAATGGTAGCAGTCGGCGTCGATGTGGAAGTCATCAAAATGTCTACAGAGACCACTGGAGCAGAACTCGGAACCAAGGTGGTCGGAGCTGAGGAGGCAATCTTGTGTTCCGTGGAAGACTTGTGGGCCTTATGTTTATGAGGCTTGCCCTTATCACCAGCCGGTGAAGAGAGGTCAGAATGAGGACGTTTTTTGTCCTTTGATGGAGGGGTTGAGAACTCTGATGCAGAAAGAGCCTCAGAAAAGGGTGAAGAAAGCAGGCCTTTCAAAATAAGTTTATTTTTTCTTTCATTCAGCGTCCACTGACTGAAACTAACACAAATCTGACAGGAAGGCTTCACAGATAAGTGGGAAACCCCCAGACAATATACACAATCATCATGCAGGTCACTATTGGGGAGTTTACCATTGCAGGAAGTGCAATGCTTAAACCCCAAAGTCCCTTTCTTTTCAGACATACTAAGTATATCGATTCAACAAACCAAAAAAGGATAGAGAAAGGAAGGAAAAGAGAAAAATACCAACAATGGTATTAAGAATACCACAAGGGTAAAGAAGGGTGTTTGCCAACAATTGTAAGAGGAGGATACCCGTGGGTAGAGCTGTATAAGATAATAAGATATAGAAGAGTTTTAGGAGAAAAAACTTACAAAATAAAGTAAATTTTGAAAAATACAGTAAATTTTGAAAAATACAACACTTAGCTGGGGAGCTCGGTGAAACGCTGCTATATGGCTGCGTGGCAAACGACATCTGAAGTAAGTGGGAGACGGGCATTGTGGGTAGCAGCTTAGCTCAAGAGTTTTTGGTGTACGCGAGCTTGGTATTAAACCGATTCGGTTCCGAGGGCTTGGAACCAAACCCATCAGTGATGAATAGGAAGAAGATTAACAACTTCAGAAGTATCATTAAAATATTGTACAGCTTGGTCTAGGTGGAGTGATTATAGAAGTGACCAGTTGCAGTTTTGAAGTAGGGAATTTAAGATGGTAGGGGAAAATTTTCATTTGTTGCGTATGTGTTTGAAAATGACATTACAGCAGGGGGAGTGAATGCATTTCCCTAGAAGAAAGGTAGGGGCATGATTACTGAGAGAAATGGAGAGGGACACAGCCTGGTGGACAAAGTTAGGCTTATTGGTTAGTATCCAGTCTAGAATAGTTTTTTAGTGTGTTTATCGATTCTAGTGAGGAAGTTTACAGTTTGGGTGAAATTGAATAAATTGATAAAATTGGAGCGGTTGTCAGATGAGCAGGATAGCCAGTCCAAGTTGAAATCGCCTACCACTATAGTTGCTTGGTTGAAATTAGAGGATGCCCAAGATAGGAGACTTTCAATGGTAGGTAGAATATTTCCTGGTGGTAGGTAAGAGGCAATAACTACGATGGTTTTATGTGGATTTACTTCAAATCGGGTAGTTAGAATTTCTGCTTCTGATAGATCTGGGGGAGTACAGATTAATTTTTCAATTTTGATGAAATGTTTATGCATGATGGGAATGCCTCTACCATACTTGTTCAGCCTATCTTGTCTAATAACATTATAACCACTAGTAAGTATTTCCTCATCTTTAATGTGGGTTGTTCTAGCCATGCCTCTGCAATAATTACTATATGAGGAGTGTAGATAACTAGCGCTGCATGAAATTTACTAGGTTTTTTTTTGTGATATTTCTGAGGTTAAAATTAGCTATGAGTAAGTCTGATTTGGAATTTTTTAGTGGAAGAAGGTGGAGAGTAGTATTAGCAGGTATGGTGGGTGTTATTGGGTGGGGTGGGAGTAGCTGTGTGGGTCCTGGGTTAGGATGTATGTCAACTTGGAGTTTGATTTCTGTTAGTGAGTGTAGACAGAGAGAGAGTCTGAACTTGGGTATTAGTCGATGTCAATGAAAGAAATCTGGATAGGAAGGAGGGTTGGGGGTATGGACATATTTACAGTGGAAGAGCAATATGTTAAGAGTTAGTGTAGAGGTTAGAACAGATATGAAAATGGATATTTGGTTTTGTATGGTATGTAATAGTGGGGAGAGTAGGAGAGGGGTAGTGTGTTATGTTTGATGTGATGAAGGTAATGGTGCAGGAGGCTAGGTAGAGGGTAATGTCAATATACTGCTAAATAGTGATGCAGCGCATTATCACTGCACTGCCATTTACAAAATCAGTCTTTAATGGGCTATGATTAATATACTCAGACTTTCAAAACAAAGTTTCCTAGAGGAAATGGTGCCACGGGATATATGGTCTGCAAATGCATGCAAGTGAAACTTGTTTAATTACTTATTCCCTAATTGATACATTGTCTATATTAATGCAGCTTTTACGTCACTTGGACTGTTCTACCTAAAGTGCACGTGGTGTACGTTCAACATAAGCATATTCCTTTTATTAATACTATACCTATTACTATACCACATATGGAACACTTTAAACTGTGACTACAATAAAATGCAGGACCATTCTTAATGCATTATAAAGAACATGAATCAGAAAAAGTATCCATATAATTGCTTGATACAGGGCAGTCTTGGAAGTGATGCGAACAAATGATGACCAAGCCAGGTGGGCATCTGATTGTGAACAAGTAATCAAATAATCCAGTTTACCATCACCTTAGCTATAGAACTGAATTACAATGAATTTAGGAAGCAGGGCAAAATGGGACAATTCTACTAGATGATGACAAACGTATAGTATAAAGATGGAGAGGAGGGGCAAGTGCAGGGGCGGGTCATACAATACAAGAGCAAAAAGTGTTTATGGAAAAACAAACACACACATCAGAAAGAAAGGATAACACCTGGGAAAAGAAAAAGCAAAAAAAAAAATGTGAATAATACTATTTGAAGTAGAGGAAGCAATGAAGGCCTGAAAGTAAACCAAACACCCAACCTTTTTGAAGTGGAGAAAGCAATGAAGGCTTGAAAGTAAACCAAATACCCAACCAGAACAACTGTTAGGTAATTTAACTGAGAAAGGAAATAAAACCTTTTACAGATAAACAAGGGAACAAAACAAGACAAAAACAGTAAGATAAAACAGAACACTGAACCATCAAAGGAAATTCTGCTCAATTTTCACAAAGCAAGATTCAGATTAAACTTTCTTTTTTCAAGAAATCAGTCTTGAAAAACTGGAAACATTAGATGCAATTTCCCTTTGTAAGGGTGGGAACAAGACAAATCTGGAAGCTGTCTCTCTGAACTCTTTTCACTGGTTTGGAAATCAGAGTCACTGCTGACAGAATTTTACAGCACTTGAAAGCCAGTAGGGCAATGTGCCCCTGCTACTTTGTGTACTATTAAGTTTTTCGCAAAACAAAAATTGGTTCTTGTATGGTGGCAAGCTGCCCGTGCCCCTAGATACACTCACTAATTGAATATGCTAACTCCGCTGTCACACAAATATAGATAACAACTTGAGGCAGTAATGGCCAATTGTCCGTGAGCACGAGACATCTCTGGAAGTGCTGCTGTTCTTGCCTGCAGAATCCATCAGCAGGCAATCATTCGGATGAGGATGGAACCAGCTGGCAGGAACTGCGCAGGTGGAAGGTTGAAGATTATAGTGAGGTCCTTAGCGACTGTGCGGCAGCTGTTTGTCATCCGTGCAGTGCCTTTTTTTATTTAAATCCTGCATGGCATTTTAAAAAAATTAAATTACTTTAAACATGTTGAGGGCAGCCTGGGCATTTTTATGGGGACAACTGATTCGGTATACGGGCAGACCAGAAGAGCTTTATTGCCTATGCCTGAAATATTTGTAGGTATGCATGTTTATGTATGTATGTACTGAAAGATAACCATCTGTTTCATCAGACTGCATACCTGTCAGCTGCACCAATTTTTGCCTCATATTTCTGGTCTCTTCCTCACAAATTTGAGATTTATGGATTTTTGTGGCAAGGCAGTGTTGACTGGATTCACTAGATGATGATACTCATTTGACTTTCGGACTTCATGTCTTCGGAAAATGCATGGTAGCAGGAGACTTTTTATTCTAGCAACTTTCTAGATTGTACGAGCAAAGTGTGAAATTTGTCCCCATTTTCACCCTACTGTAAAGTGATTTTAATAAGCTCCTTTTCCACACTGCTTCTGATATCCTGAATTTATTAGCCTTTCCTAGGTATATCAAAAAGTGCATTTTACCGCTTATCGTCTGTTCTACTGATTTACATCATCTGAATTCATTATCTAGCTAGCTGTTAGACACAGTAGCGTACTTTGAAACATGTTTAATTGATTACAGCATGTTGGTTAACAGCTGGAATACAGGGGAATGTATATTCTTCATGGTTTGTTATTATGAGGATGGCTTTGGGGAAGTCCATCAAAATTTTGTTTTTGATAGCAGGGGGTGAGAGTAGTAATGTGGTAGAATATATTTTGTTGTGTACTCATATCTTGGGTACAATGTGTTATAACAAGTGGTAATGTCGGTGTCAAACTAAATCCTGGAACTGGCATTTTGGAGATTCGGTAGTGGATAAGATTTACCTCAGCATTTGATTGTTAGATGCATATCCTTGATTTGGCAGAGTAGTTGGTTAGGTCATAGCAAAGTATTCCAGAATTCCCACAGCAGCACATCTGGTTTTAGTCTCAGTGGCATTTCTAGGAAAGGAAGGGGAGGGAAATATCATGGAATGGTATACCTTCTAGAACCCCGCAAGCAGCACAGTACCCAAACTTTCATGTTGATAATTTCATTGGGGGCTTGGGCTGTTTTTGGTATGCCACAGCCCCTTCCTTTTTCTCTCTATCCCCCTTCCTTTTTTTTAATAATTTTTTTTTGTTCTCCAGCCTAATGCTGTTTGTCTATCAGGTGAAGCCACAGTGCAGACTATTAATGAGAGAAGACTGCGTCTGTCACAGGAAGTACGACATTTACTAACTGACTTAGAAGCGGTAGGGATGGCTGACCAGAGCCTGAATGCTAGCAGACCTTCACTGAGTCCGGATGAGGGAAGAGCTGAAGGACCAACCCCAGCTAAGAAGGTTCGGAGAATGACAGTCACATGCTTCCAGTCACAAAGTCATCCCTTCCTGCTCGTCTGACATGGCTACAGAAGCACAAGGTAATGTCTCTGTAGGGGATACAGGGTCTAATAATAGTGATAGAGGGCACTTTGCTAATAATTGTTTAGAGGATTTTGTAAATTCACTGACTGAAGAGGGTTAAGTTAGGCTGTTTGATGTGGCCTTGGAGAGAAATTTTGCTGCCTCTACAGTTTTGGGGGCTGGTGTGGGAGCAAGTACAGAGGCTGAGCAAGGGATACAACTACCTTTACCTAACTCCCATAGGGGATCCAAGGAGGGCATGGATTCAGAGAGGGAGGCTACACCTCATGTAGATGATTGTATCCTTCAGTTTTTGTCCCCTACGCCCACCCTTCACTTTGCATATTCCAAGGCACCTGTCTCTCATATCACAGCACATGTTCCCTTCAAGGTCAAAGACAAGATTTTGACAGGGGAGTTTATGGACATATTTCATTTAGTGGACAATGAGAGGATAAAGCCTATTCTAGATGCTGATAACACATCCCGCAAGGACTTGATGGCAGCTTTAGCTGCCTTTAGGAAGACCGGGTCGGCCAGGGCACCAGTCAAGAACTGGGATATATTGTCGTTGGGATTTGTGGTGTTTATGGTTATGATCATTGAGAAGGATCTTACCCAAGTGCTACGTTTATTAACTTATTCTGTAGCTCTAAGGGCAGCCCACCATATAAAAGGGGGACTGGGATAGCTAAATTATGACTAGTGCTTCAGAAAGCTAAAATTCCTTGGTAGATCCCTCAAGTGGGAGTCCAGACACCTTGACATATGGCTGAGTGCCATGACGGACAAGGAGCTGTCCACAGGTAGTGAGGTAGGAGTGGTTAATTCAAAGGATACAAAGCTTTGTTTGCATTTAATCAGGACAGTTCTGCCTGTCTGGTTTAGAAATAAAACCACTTTTGTTCAGGTTGTGGAAGGGTCACCTTGCTTCCAGGTGTTGGGGAGTTCTGTATAAGAGCAGGTTGAATTTTCCTGCATCTCAGACAGATGGAGAGATCGGTAAAAGGGGAAATGCTTCCTTTCGTGCCAAGCCACCTTTTCATGGATACAAAGTGGACTTTGGTAGGGGGAATAAATGTTCCACACAGGGTTTATTTTCCCATCCATCCAGATAGGTTATTCTGTTTGTTGTCAGCTTATCTGGATCAAAGGGCAGCAGGTATTCTTATTAAGTGCTTTACCATATGTTTTCCTATCCATTCAACAATCCTTTTAGATTCCAAGTTAGTTAACAGTTTGTCGTCCTTCAAAAGATATGAAAACATTGCTTCTAAGCTAATTGAGAAAGAGTATCAGGATGGCAGGATAACTGGCCCCTTTTCATCCTCACCATGGTCTTTATTTAAAATTTCCCCCATCAGGCTGGTTCCCAAGAAACAGGAGGGTGAGTTCAGATTCATTCATTACTTCTCACACCCGGGGGGGGTCAGTCAATGAATTTACTGACACCAAACTGACCAAAGTGCACTACTCTTCTCTGGACTAGGCAGCAGAGATCATTACGGTCTATGCTGATCCTTGGTTGTGTAACTGCCTTTTACAAACCCAAACTGGGTGGGGTCCAGAGTTTGGAAATTACCAATGTCTTTGTTTATAGGTTCCATGATGATACGTTCTATGGCCTTGCAGACCACGCTCATTAGGCTAATGGGGTGGTAGTTCCCAGGGTCCGTGGTGGCTCCCCCTTTGTGGAGTGGGATAACCGTTGCTGTGTGCCATTCAGTGGGCACAAAGCCTGAGGTGAGGCTATGATTGAACATGGTGCTTAGGTGGGGTGCCAGTTCATTCTGTAGTTCATGTAGAACGCAGCCTGGGATGATGTCAGGTTCCATGGATGCTGTGTTCTTGGCTTTGGAAAGTGTGTTTTTTAGCTGTGCAGCCATGATTACAGGAACTCTGCATTCTTCCTGTATAGAGATGGGCCCTTTATGGGGTGAGGGGGGGGGGGTAAAGTTAGCACTGAACCTATCTGCCAGGATGTTGGCAATATCAGTTGGTTCTGTATATTTAGTGCCATTGTGCTGTAACTCAGAGCAGATCTGACTGTTGCCACTGAGATTCTTGACATAGCTATAGAATGCTTTGTGGTTGTCTTTAGAATCAGTGGCGATTTTGTTTTCATAACTAGCTTTGGAGGATTTTATGAGGGATCTCAGCTTCTTACTGAGGCTGACCAGGGAGTTCTTCCAGTCATGGGATTTTATTCTTTTTTGCAACAGTTTCTTTCTTCTGTTGTAGAGTTTGATTATGGCAGGGGACCACCAAATTGGCTTCCTTTTTTTGAAGGATAGCATCTTGGTTCTGTTAGGGATAGCACGATCCATGCACTCGTGTAAGTGCTTATAAAGTGCATCTGTGTAGGATTCAGCAGTCTTAACTCTATGGTCCGTCTGCATGGGTTTCATGAAGTTTGCCACTTCTGTCTTAAGAAGCGTGAAGTTGGCTTTGGAGAAATTTTTTACAGTGGTTTCCCTAATTGGGGGGGTGGGGGGGGTGGGGGTGGATGTCACAATAAACTCTTCGAAATACTTTACTTTGCAGAATATGCTCTGAAATGGCTGCACTCTGTGAAATATGCCTTGTAATGGTGTACTTTGCAAAATAGCTTTACTGTAACACTGCAAAAACATGCAAACACTTCTGATAACTCCGATATCTTTCCTTAATATGAAAATACATATGCTTTGCGAAAAAATGTAGTTGTTTCCCTTTAATTTATTCGTTTATGCAATAGGACTTAATTTCAAACATTTTCTGTAGTAATTCGAATTTTTTTATCACTATCATACATATCAGTTTATACAAATATCATTTAGAACATTTTGTATGCCTGGTTTCATATTATATGAAAGAAGACAGTGTTGAGCAAGTTTTAATACCTGAAATTCGTTTCTGACCTGATTTGTGAAGTTTACACACAATTAGATCGATTCAGTGCTGTATATTGGCTGTGTTTCTCTATCTTGCTTCTACCTCCCACTTTGGCCCATGTCCTTTTAGCCATGCTGCTTCTGATACCATGTCGCTCGCTCGTCTCTAATGCAAATAATGAGAAGGCTTGGGATTTCGTTCAGATGCTTTAACATATGCAAACACATCAGGATGGATAACAGCATCTCTAAATATGAACAAACTAGTTAACAGAGCTAACTTACATACATATTCACATCTCAACAGCTAACTACAAAATGTCAGTCAGGCTTGCACATGTTCAGTATTTAAATTCTAGTGCAAGCCCATGGACAGGTTCTTAAAGGTATATACACACTCACTTATCTACATACTTAAAACTCTCAGAGTACACCTGGCAGCTTTAGGATAGTTGAAGCATTTTTTTAGGCTCTCAGGCAGTGTCAGGAAATTGTGTTATGGGGAAGATACTTAAGGGCCTAGAGAATACGCAGGGACCTTCCCACGATCCCAGAAAACCTATTGGAAGACAACTGCTTTACCTTCTTATTCAAGCCCTTTACAGGACCATTGGTGAATTTCACTTATTTGTCTCTATAGCTGCTTTGTTCACCTCTTTATATGCGGGTGGTTTCCAGGCCAAAGAACTTCTTCTTTACTTTTGTTGGAAGGCTCTTGTCATCCACAAGGAGTTTGTCATGACTTGGTTGAAAAAATCCAAGACTGATTAAGTTGGTAAAGGTCAGCAGGTGCGCCTGGACAAGACCAGTGGGCAAGTCACTTGCTCTGTGCACTGGGTTAGTTTGCTATTTAATCTTACCCCCCTTAGAGAAAAGGTTAGGCTTACTTTTCATGTGGGCCTCTGGCAGACCTCTTAACCTATCAGAGATTAACACATTTCTCAGGCAGGCCTTAGCAGAGAAAGGAATTAACCAACAAAGTCACTCCTCTCATTACTTTCAGATAGGTCATACCTCAGACATAGCCATGGAAGGGCAATCTGTGCAGGTCATTCAAAGAACAGGAAGGTGGGTCTCTGATGCCCTTTTATAATTAATCAGGCATTTTTATTTCTGTTGCAAGGAAGAAAGCAATTTGGCTCTTGGGCCATTCTTTTACTCAGAGGGCATCCTTCCGAGCCTTGGCCTGCCTGGCTGGTCATGCAAGTTCTTTTGATAGCAACTGGTGGGCAGTGCATTCCTTTGGTTTCCCGCGTCTTGGTTGATTTCAATTTTGGGAAATGTGATGTAAGATTACAATGGAAGAAGCCTTGCCCAGCATTGTGATACTTCACCTCATGGAAAGTGATTTGCATCAAGCTCCTAAGAAGATATTATTGGCCAGAATCTTATCTGACATGGAACACTTACAGCACCTATATCCGAAAGTAGATTTTGTTGGTCCACCTTCATCCCTAGACTCTATTGAAAGGGTGCTAGAAGGCCTAGTGCCATTGAGAGAGTGAAGTGTTTTTATCAGCCACAGAGTTAAGCGGGCTGCTAGCCAAATTGGTTTTCAAGTGATTGAGCACAGTGATATTGACAGACTGGAGCCTGATTTCTATAATTTGGACAATGTTCATTTAAATAACATGAGTTTTGATTTATTTAATTTGGATACAGTAGTTGCTATTTAAAAATATTTTAAAGTTTAACTTGTTTACTTTCATAATCCAGAATTTATTTGCGAGGCTGTTGATTTGGGGGGAGAACAGCATGGTGTGCTGGTTTGTCAGAGGTCTTACGGCTTCATCCCCCTTTGTGCTCCCCCCTGTTCTTGTTCAGCAGCCTTGGCTCTTGGCAAGTTGGACCCAAATTTGATTGGTGGTCTCAGCAAGGGGTATGTAGCTTGTAAGTACGACTTAAACGGGTTTGCCACCAGGTCCGAGGTAGTAGGAACACACACCCAGTTTTCTTTCAGGTGGCAGCCTGAACAGCTGGTATGGTGTAGTGATAAATCACTGTGGCTATAGTGTGCAGGGTCATGGGTTCAAAACTTATAAAGCCTGCTTATTGGGGTTGGGAGAGTGGCCTAATGGTTAAGGTGTTTGCCTTACAAACACAAGATGCAGGGTTTGAATCTCACAGGGGATAATTGGCTAGGCTTAAAATGGCTCGCAAGGGCAGTTAGCCTAGTACTAATCTATGAACCTATGAACAAGTGTGTGTGTATCAACCAGCTTGAGGTGATGGTTGATATGCTGCATATGAATTACTTATGGCATCACTACTGCTTGTCGTTTGTTATATAATAAAAGGTTGCAAAATCAATCTGGTGTGTTTTATGACTTGGCTCAGTGGACAATGGCGACTTACGGTGGTAACAGCCCATTGTCTGCAAGCGTGAGTTGTCATTAGGGGGATGGTGCAGGCAATCACTCCCTATTTAAGGGAAGTGCTGCTGTTCTTGCCTATAGAATCTGTCAGCAGGCATGTCGTCCCTCCCTCCCAACACTCCATGCAGGGTCAGGCGACCTTATGGCTTCACCCCCCCTGTATTCACCCCTGTTCTTGTTCAGTAGCCTTGGCTCTCCTCAAGTTGGACCCAGATTTGATCGTGGCCACATCAAGGGTTACATGGCTTCTAAGTATGAGTTAAATGGGTTTCCCACCAGGTCAAAGTTAGAAGGAATACGCACCCGGTTTTCTTTGAGGTGGCAGCCAGAACAGGAGGGTGTATGTTAACTGGCTTGAGGTGATGATTTGATGATATTTGTTGATATGTTGCATATGAATTACTTATGGCATCACTATTGGTTATCCTTGTTTGTTATATAATAAAAAGGTCACAAAGTCAATCTGGTGTGTTTTATGACTGGGCTCAGTGGACACAAGGGATTACAAGAAGCTTCTAAAAAAAAAAATCTTAACACTTTTCTAGCACAATAAAACTGGCTGCTCCCAATCATCTGATTTTATCTTAACTAAGAGATAATACAATGAAAGAAATGCTTAATGTGCAGCTGGATGTCTTAAACAGACACCAGAAAATGTAGGAATGTCTGCGACCCTTTAAAAACTATGCAATTCAAATAAATCAGAAATTGGTACTAAATAAGCTTCAGAGTATCATGAAAAGGATGAGTAAAAAGGACATTCCTTTTCATCTTTCTAAAAATGAAGGACTGGCTTTACACTACAGCACTTAATGAACAGGCATGATATGGTTATTAAACTGGAAAGATAAATGAGATAATGTGGTCATTTTTTACAAAATGCCACTATCTGAAAATGTGTTGCATTTTATTGCAAATTTTTAATAACTTCCGAGTAATTACACAAGACCCAAGTACAGCAGTGCTTCAGCAAGTATCCAGTGCTATAACATACGCCGGGGTGGAGCTTGTTACTAACAAACAAATGGAGATATCAGTATTGACTGGACAATTCTTATAATTTTCCAAGGCTTCACAAAAGTCTACTAAAAATCCCCCAAGCAAATCAACAGACTCTCTGACTAACAGTTAACTGAAAATTTGGCTAGGCTGTTGTCTATCATGTTCAACCTTATGCTAAAAAACTGAATTGTTAATTAAAGGATTCTTTTCACTGCTCTGGAAATGATTAGATTAAAAATATTTTCTGGCAAAATAACTATCTTTTTCATAGTGTAGACATGGTTAGCATAGTATTCTGTGAATTTGAAAGCTTTACCCTTTTTCCACATCCAGGATCTTCAACTCACTGATTTCTTGCTGAAATTGTTTGAATTTTCTTTAGTTTAACAGTTTTCTACTTAGAGAATAAAGACACAGCCATGGAGACAACATCTGACTCAGCTACTGCAATTCAGCAATGGGTCACATTTTGTTTCACATTTGTGTTTTTAATAAAATGTCAAGTTCTTTTGTCACTTTATTCATATTTTTGTCAGGCACAGGCCTCATGAATTCACTCAGCTTTCTGAATATACATTCTGCAAAACACTCAGCTTGATTTGTGAGGTTGGTTGGAATTCATATTAGGTTCTCTTGTGGAGCAGCAATGGCAAGGTGACTATTTTGTTACAGGACCTAAACTGGGACACTTGAGGGCCATCACAGGAAGCCAAGTCTGCAATCCCATTCTCCCAGCCCCCATGAGAGTGGAGATAGGGCAGCCATATCATCTCGCACCGGGGCAGGCAGGTTGGCGTCCCATCCTTCACCAGGCACTGTAGGGATGCCACTCTGTGAATAGCACCACCCAGGAGGCAAGAGACCACATGCCAGGAGGGTTGAAGCGATGCACATTCGTCAGCACCTGGCACTGTGGGGGTGAGAGACTGAGGTTTGCCACAAAAAAGTGCAGAGATGGAAGGGGGGCAGGGCGATCTTCCCTGCGAGTTTAAAAGCCCTAAGTGCAAGGCAAAGTGGAAAACCAGTGTAACAGAAGTCTGGATGAGAGACTGTCTGAGGCTTCGTGGCCCAGCAAAGTTCCATGAGGCTGGGAAGATCCCCTGAGAGGTTCCAAGAGCATGCATGACACTACATGATTTGGCAGCAGTTAGAAGATATGTAAGCCTGGAAAAGAGCTCTCTCACCTGGGTAGAAGTGGAACCCCAGAAGGGGTCAGTCCCGATGGAAGTCTGGAAGGGAGAGAGAGGTGGAAAGTGACTGGTACAGGACAGTTCCCGGCTGGGTGAGGGGGTACGGACTGTACCCCCTCTAGGACGGAAGTCTGGAAGGGGGGAGAGAGCCAGATAGTGGCAGGGATGAGCGAGCTCCTGCCTAGGTGGGGTGTCAGGCAGCGCTCCCCACAATAGAAGTCCTTAAGGCAGCACTAGGGCAGACAGCAGTGGGGCCTGGAGAGCTCCTGCCTAGGTGAGTGGGGTTAGGCAGAGCTCCCCATAATGAAAATCCTTGAGGAAGCTCCAGGGTGGATGGCTGAGGGCCCCATAACCGACAGCATCCTTGAAAAATCTCTAAGTCCCCAGAGCTGCTTTGGATGGGAAAGCAGGGGGACTCTGAAGCCTTAATGAGAGTGGATCTGCCCCTCAGCAGCCTAGGGGAGTTCCAAAGGAGCAGACAGGATTAGAAGGAAGCTCCCCTGAGATGGCCTGAGGGCATGAGCAATCCAGCACGATTTGGCAGCCTGCAGGAGAAATGCAGGCGGCGGAGTCCCCTGACATGGGGGGGGGGGTGTGTGGCTGGGGAAGGTGTCTTGGCAAGGTCGAAGGGGAGAACAGTAGGGTTTGACCTTGACAGAAGTCAGTATGGGAGCACCAGGCAAATGGGTGTAAGGCCTGGAGAGCTCCTGCCTGGGTGAGTGGGATCAAGGAGAATCCCCCCACGATGGAAGTCCTTGAGGGAGGGAGTGACTGACTGATGGTGGCAGGGCCTGAAAGGCTCCTGCCAGGGTGAAGGCATCTGACCTTACCCCATACCCAATGGCACCCCAAAAAATCGCAAAGTCCCCACAGCTGCTTAGGATGGGAAAAGCAAGGGGACTGGCCATCTTGGGAAACCAAGTCACCATTCAGACTGAGCAGTCTAAACTGGGACATTTCTGTGTCCCAAAGACAATGTTTGGGATTCCGGGACAGAGACTTCCAAACTGGGACTATCCTGGAAAAATTGGGACTGTTGGTCACCTTGAGCAATGGTGACATGTATCCCAGAATAACAAGGAAACCTACAGCAATCAACACATTTGTTCATGACACTGGTTCTCGTTCCCCCCATTTTGTTAGATTACTGCCCTTTGGTGAATTTCTAACAGCATTTATACTTCTGTTTGATAAATACTTATAATAAAAAATAATTGTTGGTTATATTTTTCACATATTCCTGGTTCCTCTTTTGCTTTCTCATACACTACAGTGAAACATGAACTTGTATTTTGCTTTACAAGATGAAATGTTTAGCAATGCTTTTCTCATAGTGTCTTACAAGTCCATGAGAAAATCAGAAGGCTTGGAGTGGGAAGTAGAGCAAGCACCATTAGAAAAACAATGCAGAAGCAATAAGAAACAGAGTTATTGTAAACAGAATTCACACTTATATGGGGGCTGAGGGTTGGCATAATGGTTGAAGTGTTTAGACACAAGGTACAGGGTTTTATTTGCACCCTTGAGAAGCATGGCTCGACTTAAAAAGGTCCCCTGAGGTCATCAGTCTAGTAAATATGTACATATGAAAGAAACTGAGTACAACTGGGTCATTCGTGAAGCAGGTATTTTCTGATATCTATGCAACTGCTATAGAAGAAACAGTGAAAGAAAACATTTGGCTTTCTACTGCAGGCACAGTTTTACAGACGAGTTCACATACAAGACAAAGAAAATAAAAGAAAACTTGATACAACTGGAGGAATGGTCTAAATTATCTTCAGCATCTCATTTTCAGGACATCTTATACTCTGTATCACTTTCTTAGCCAGTCAAACAAACAGTTTTCCTACAATAGAGACTAGCTATCTGATCTGAATTTCTTCACCTTTCCTTTCCAGCACTTTCACTCAACTTTTGAAAGGGAGGAATTTGTCTTTGCAGCAAACCTCCATTTGATGAGAACTGTGGTACCAGAGTATTGAATCTGATGTTCAGTGTTTTCCACCATTTTAATACTCGTATCTATTTTTTTGAGCTACATATTCAAGGCTATGTGCAGTTTTTCACAGGGATTTTGACCATGACTAAAGTGGGTGTACAGAATCTGTTTTGGGAACAAAGAGTTATGCATCAAAAAGTACAGTTTTGTACCTACCGTAAATGTAGATGTTCGAGTGTATACACTGCTGCAGTCATTACACTTGGGTTATCCTGCCGTCAGGTGGTTCCCCAGTCGGCCTGAGTTCCAAAGTCTTGGTCCGGCATCAGTTGCTGTCACCTCCTCCCTGACGTCAGTGCGACAGGGGTATATAAGATGCAGCCGACACCATTTTCTTCAGTTTTTCTTGCCCCAGATGTCAGGTGCCTCTAAATAGGTAGGCAATTCCAATTGCTAGTAAAACATACATAAGAAAAGCAAAATACAACTTACAGCTACCAGCAAATACTCCCCATAGGTAGTAAGGGTAGAAGACATAGGTACGTACCAGCCAGTAAGAGGGGAAGGAGGGAGGGTAACCTGGACTGCAGCAGTGTATACACTCGCACATCTACATTTATGGTAGGTACAAAACTGTACTATGTTCATCGTGTTACACTGCTGCAGTCATTACACTTGGGTAGAATCCCAAAGCTGAGGTAGGGTGGCTGGTTCTATAAGGCATTAGGGTGGCTATAAGGCCCTGCAGCACTGCAGTGGCGAAGCCAGCTCTGGATTTAGAGTATAGAGGCAGATGGTAATGCTTGGTGAAGGTATGTACAGAACTCCAAGTTGCTGCTTTCAAAATATCCTTGGTAGGTACTCCCCTGAGGTAGGCAGTTGAAGTGGTTGCTGCCCTGGTGGAGTGAGATCTAATGCTGCTAGGTACAGGTTTTCCATGGTATGTGTAGCAGAAACGTATACAATGTCCAATCCATTTTAAAATAGTCTGTTTTGAAATGGCTTTTTCCTGTGCTCCTGCAGCATATGCTACCAATAATTGCTCAGATTTTCTGAAAGCTTTGGTTTTTGTCCAAGTAGAAGCGTAACTGCCTGTGAATGTCCAAAGAGTGCAGTAGTCTCTCCCCTTTATTCTGTGGTTTAGGATAAAAAGTTGGCAGGTGAATAGTTTGGTTTAGAGCCACAATGGATACCACCTTTGGCATAAACATAGGGTTAGTTCTTAAAGACACCCTGTCCTGGTGGAAAATGAGGAAAGGTTCCACTGCCATTAGTGCCTGTAATTCTGAAACTCTTCGTGCTGATGTTATTGCCAGGAGCAGAGCAGTTTTCCAAGAGATATATTTTAATTCTGCTGTGTTAGCTGGCTCAGAAGGAGGTAAAGTTAGTTTTTCCAAAACAAAGTTGAGATCCCAAGTTGGAGTAGGTGCTCTACGGGGCAGTCTTATGTTTTTTGCCCCTCTGAGGTACTGTTTAAACAGAGGATTAGAGAAAATTGGTGGATCCCTGTTGTGATGAGCAGAGATGGCAGAGGCGTGGATCTTGATGGATGAGGAGAGGCCTTTGTCCAGCATCTCAGTTAAGTACTGTAGTATCTGAGGAATGTTTAGGACAAGAAGATCAAGGCTGTGAGCTTGGTTCCAGGCACAGAATCTCTTCCATTTATCCGAATAGGCTTTACTGGTACTAGGCCTTCTGGCCTCCAGAATGACATCCATAACAGCTTTGGAGAGAGGCATTGCTTGCTTTGCTAAGGAATCTTCCATGCAGCTAGGTTTAAGGTCTTTAGCTGGCTGTGTAGTATTTGATTGCTGTGCTGAGTCAGCAGATGTGGGATTTGAGGTAAAATCCAGGGTGGTTCTTGTGCTAAGCTCCTTAAGATTGGGTACCAGTGCTGGCGTGGCCAGTCTGGTGCAATCAGGATCATCTTTGGCTCTTCTTGCCTGGCTTTTATGAGTACCTTTGGCAGGTGAGGTAGTGGTGGGAAAGCGTATACTTGTAGGTTCTCCCAGCTGAATGAGAGGGCATCCACTTTCCATGCTTGTGGATGGTAACTCCTTGTGGAGAATTTTTGTAACTGGCAGTTTATTGGGGATGCAAACAGATCTATGTCCGGGCTCCACCATTTCTGTGTTTTCATTCTGAATATTTGTGAATTCAATCCCCATTCGTGGGGATCCATGATGTTTCTGCTTAAGTCGTCTGCCAGTGTGTTTTTCTCTCCTGGCAGGAATTGTGCCTGCAGATGAACTTGAAGTTTTATAGCTGTGTTCCACAAGGTCATGGCTTGTCTGCATAGGGGGTAGGAGTGAGTGCCCCCTTGCTTGTTTATGTACCGCATAACTGTGGTGTTGTCTGTCTTTATCAGTAGTTGTCCTGGATGCAGCAGGTCCTTGAAAGTTATAAGGGCATTTTGTACAGCTAGCATCTCTTTTTGATTGATGTGAAGATGCCTTTGTTCTGCGGGCCACATGCCCTGAATACATTTGCCTGCCATGTGTGCTCCCCAGGCGTAATCCGATGCATCTGTTGTCAGTGTTTGCCTGGCTGTGGGTTGTGTAAAAGGCTGTCCCTTGCTGAGGTGACAAGCTTGAGCCCACCACTGAAATTCCTGTTGAAGGCAAGGGATTAGTGGTATAACTGTTTCCAAACTTTGACAGTGTTGAGACCATACATTCTTTAGGTACCATTGTAGTTTCCTCATGTGCAGTTTGGCATATGGAATTAGTACTATGCAGGATGCCATGTAACCCAAGGCCTGCAGAATTTTTCTTGCAGGGAGTTGGGTCTTTTTTTGCCATCAATTGAAAGTACTGAGTCAGTTGTCCTTGCCTGTCTGGCGTGAGATAAGCCATCTGGGCCATTGTGTTCAAGCTGGCACCCAGGAATATAATCTCTTGTGAGGGCACTAGTTTTGATTTCTTTTCGTTTACTGTGTACCCCAGGCAACTTAATAACTTTTTTACAAATGCCAGATGCTTTAGAAGAATGTCCTTGCTCTCTGCTTGAATCAGGCAGTTGTCCAGGTACGGATAAATCTGAATTCCTTTCTGTCTGCAAAATGCAATTACTGGTGCCAGGCACTTTGTGAAGACCTTGGGCACAGTAGATAAGCCAAAGGGCAGTGCAGAGAATTGGTAGTGCATTGAAAGTACAGTTATGTACACTTACCATAAATATAGATGTTCGAGTGTATTCACTGTTGCAGTCATCACTGTAGGGTTCTTCCTACCGGCAGGCAGCCCTCGGTCGGCCAGAATCCCAAAGTCTGGGTCCGGCGTCGGCTGTGTACTCACCCTCCCTGACGTCAGTGCGCCAGGGGTACAAAGCTCCTAGCCGACGCCATGTTCTCCAGTTTTTCTTGCCCCAGATGTCAGGTGCCCAAAAGTAAAGGCTAAAAGTAAAACAAAAATGTAACATACAACAAACCCCGTACCCTGTAGCAAATACACCTCAGAAGAAGGGTGAAGCAGGGAACCACACCAATAAAAGTATAAGAGGGGACAAGAGGGTGGGTAACCCAGACTTCCACAGTGAAGACACTCGAACATCTACATTTATGGTAAGTGTACACAACTGTACTATGTTGTAGGGTTGAATCCCAAAGCTGAGACAAAGGGTGGTGGTTATTGAGTAGAAGGGGCGGCTAGAAGGCCTTGCAAGACTGCAGAAGCAAAGCCTGCCCTGGACTTAGAATAAAGAGGGAGATTATAGTGCTTAGAGAAAGTATGCACTGAACTCCAAGTTGCAGCTTCCAAAATATCTTTGGTAGGTACTCCCCTGAGAAAGGCAGCTGAAGTAGCACCAGCTCTGGTAGAGTGAGTCCTAATTTTTCCTGGGATTTGCTTTCCATGATGAGAGTAACAAAATCTGATTCCATGAGCAATCCATTTAGAAATGGTCTGTTTTGAAATAGCTTTGCCTTGGGAATTTGCTGCATAAGAAACAAACAGTTGTTCTGTTTTCCTGATATCCTTGGTTCTGTCCAGGTAAAAGCAAAGCTGCCTGTGCACGTCCAAAGAATGCAAGATCCTCTCCCCCTTATTTTGTGGATTAGGGAAAAAGTTGGCAGGTGAATAGTTTGGTTTAAAGCCACTTTAGAAACCACTTTAGGCATGAAAGCAGGGTTAGTCCTCAAAGAAACCCTGTCTTGATGAAAAATAATGTAAGGTTCCACAGCCATGAGCGCTTGTAACTCCGAGACTCTCCTGGCTGAAGTTAAAGCCAGTAGGATAACAGTCTTCCATGATAAATACTTTATATCAGATGTGGAAGCAGGCAGAGTAAGTTTTTCCAGGACATAATTGAGGTCCCAGGCAGGAATGGGTGGTGTCCTAGGGGGCCTTAAATTCTTTGTTCCACTGAGATATTGTTTCAGAAGTGGATGTGAAAAAATTGGAAGATCTGTATTATAATGTGTAGAGATAGCTGAGGCATGTATTTTTATGGAGGAAAAAGATAAACCCTTATGCAACATATCTGTTAGGTAATGTAAAATCAATGGAATATTTGGAATGAGAGGATTTGATTCCTGAGCATGCATCCAGGTGCAAAATCTCTTCCATTTACCTTCATAAGATTTCCTAGTGCTAGGCCTTCTGGCTTCTAAGATAACATCCATGACCTGTTTGGAAAGGGTAGGATTAATCACAGACCTTGAATACGCCAGGCTGCCAGGCTGAGAGTTTTGATATGAGAGTGCAGGACCTGGCCCTGATGTTGAGACAAAAGATTTTGAATCTGAGGTAGAATCCAAGGAGGTTCCTGGGATAGATTTGTCAGTGTTGAGTACCAAAATTGTTGAGGCCAATTCGGGGCTAGTAAGATCAGCTTTGGTTTGTCCTGTTTTATTTTTAATAACACCCTTGGTAGAAGAGGTAGTGGTGGAAAGGCATACCCCGAGAGGTTCCTCCAACTGAATGAGAGAGCATCCACTTTCCATGCTAGCTTGTGATATGTCCTTGTGCAAAAAGTCTGTAACTGGTAGTTGTGGGGAGATGCAAATAGATCTATGTCCGGGCAGCCCCAGGCTTCTATAATGATCTTGAATATTTGGGTGTCTAGCATCCACTCGTGTGGGTCTGACAGGTTCCTGCTCAGGCTGTCTGCCAGAGTGTTTTGTTTCCCTGGCAGGAATTGAGCTTGTAGGTCCACTTTGCAAGCTAGTGCTGTGTTTCATGGAGTCATGGCTAGTCTGCAAAGGGGGTAGGAGTGTGAACCCCCTTGCTTGTTTATGTACCACATAACTGTGGTGTTGTCTGTCCGTATCAGTAGCTGCCCCGGCTGTAAAAGATCCCTGAAAGCCAAGAGGGCATTCTGCACAGCTAACATCTCTTTTAAATTGATATGTAGATGCTTCTGATCCTCTGTCCAAAAACCTTGCAGGCCTTTCCCCTGCAAGTGGGCTCCCCATGCATAATCTGAGGCATCCGTGGTTATCACTTGGTAGGCTGGAGGTAGACTGAAGGATTTCCCTTTGTTTTGAAGACATGCCATGGCCCATCAATGGAATTCCTTTTGCAGGCAAGGCAAGACAGCAATCTCTGGTCCCAGCATTGTCACAGTCTAGAAACATACGCTTTTAGGTACCATTGTATCTTCCTCATATGCAGTCTTGCATATGGTATGAGTAGGATGCAGGAGGCCATGTAACCCAAAGCCTGCAGGAATTTCCTTGCAGTTAGCTGAAACATTAATGCCAGGCTTTTGAAAGTTGAAGACAGCTGTAATTGTTTTTCTGATGTCAGGAATGCCATCTGGGTTGTTGTGTTTAAAACAGCACCCAGGAAAGTTATCTGTTGAGTGGGTGTCAAATTTGACTTTTTTACGTTCACAGTGAATCCCAGGTACTTGAGTAGATTCTGAACAAATTCCAGGTGCTGGAGTAAAATGTCCTTGCTGTCTGCTTGAATAAGGCAGTCGTCCAGATAAGGGTAAATTTGAATTCCCTTGAGTCTGCAGTAAGCTACTACTGGTGCCAGGCACTTGGTAAAGACCCTGGGCGCAGTAGACAAGCCAAAGGGCAGTGCAGAGAATTGGTAATGTTTCGAGCTTGCCTTGAACCTGAGGTACCTTCTGCACTCCTGTCTGATAGGAATGTGTAGGTAAGCCTCCTTTAAATCCAATGTCACCATCCATGCATTTTTGCTCAACATTGGCAGGAGCTGCTGCAGAGTAAGCATCTTGAACTTTGGTATCTCCAGGAAAGTATTTAAGACTGACAGATCCAGGATGGGTCTCCAAGTATTTTGCTTTCTGGGAACTAGAAAGAGTCTTGAATAAAAGCCTTGTCCCGTCTCTGAATTTGGAACCAGTTTTATGGCCGTCATAGCCATGAGGGACCTCACCTGTTTTAATGCCTCTGCCCATTGAGTTTTTGGTAGGTCTGGCCATCCGTTTGGTTTTGGTAAGGTGTGAAAGTGGAATTTGTAACCTCTTAAAACTACATCCAGAACCCACTTGTCTTGGGTTATGTAAGTCCAATTTCGGTGAAAAAGAGAAAGTTTTCCTCCCAGAGGAGCTTCCAGGAGAGTGGTTCCTGGAGCCATGCAGGGGGAGTCATTGAGCCTGTTTCCTATAAGGTTGAGACCTATCTTCTCCACCCCTGGGGGTGGAAGCACTCCACTGTCTAGGTCTATAAGAGGTCTGTGCTTGGGCCCTCCCTCTGGGCCGCCTATATCTACCCCTCTGAGGCCTGTCCGAGCTGGGAAAGGACCAATTTTTAGCTGGCCAATTTCTGCTAAATCTAGGAGGCTGAACTTGTAAGAAATCCTTAACCGTTTGCATGGATTTTGCCTTATCCTCCATTTTCTTTATAACCTCTTCAACCTTAGACCCAAACAAAACATTATGTTGAACAGGAGCATCCAGTAACTTTGCTTTCACTTGATCAGGCAAATTTTGTTCCTTTAACCAAGTATGCCTTCTAATGACCATGCCAGTGGCAGCCGCCCTGCAAGAGGCCTCCAAAGCATCAAAACCACAGTGTAAGGTATGTTTCCCCACCTGCTCAGTAGCATGCATCAAATCATGTAATTCCTTATTGTCTGCACATGCAGAAATGGTACCCAGTTTTGTTTCATAACAGACAAAAGGTACTGCTGATATTTCAACATATGAAATTGACAATTTAAAGCCCTAATAGATAAAGTAGCAGAAGTGTACACTTTTTTGCCCCATCTCTCCAAAGCTCTAGAATCCTTATCTGATGGAATAGGGTTCTTAGCAGTGGCGGCCTTAACACCCTTAGGACCCTGAGAAATGGTTTCTGGATCAGCAGTAGGATTTTTATAAAGAAACTGGTGGGAGTCAGGAACTCTGTAATATCTATCAGGCTTAGCAGGGGCCGGAGGAAAGGAGTCAGGAGTTAAATTAGACTCAGAAAATACATCATCCACAATATCCAAAATAGCAGGAATAGCCAGGGGTCTGTGTTGGGGAAGAAGAAGGAAATCCCTAAGCCTTCTCTTAGATTCAGAGTACTCCTGTCCTTCCCAGTGAAAATGTTCCCTTATGTCATGTAAAGTTTCCCCAAAACAATAATCCTCAGGAGGAGAAGCTGAAGGAATGGATTCCTCAGCATCAGAATCTTCATAAGGAGGGAAAGTATAATCCTGTTCAGAGGAAGACACTGAAGAGATAGATGCTTGATCAGAGGGATTCATAATCGAATTCTTGTCTTGGCCTTTTGTCTGGAGGGGGATGTGAACCCCTAATCATAGTTAGCAAGTCCTCCGCCATTTTAAGCATTTGTTTTTGAGATTTAGGTTCCGGATCAGAGGAGGCCTGGGCTTGAGTCTTTGTTTTAGAAGGAGTCTTTGCCCGAAGCTGCGTAGGCCTGAAAACCCCCTCGGAAGCCGGTACCTGCACAGCGGCTCCGGACCCATCTGAGGGAGCATTATCCGAAGGTCCTGCACCTGGAGTATTCGAAGGCCTAGTTGGCTCCTCATGGGAGTCCGTTTTGGCAAGCGGTTCTGTAATGGCTGATGACAGGGGCTGCGAAAGCACCTCACTGACGACGGCCAAACCGGCAGCTGGCTCTGATTGTAAACTGTCGTCTGATTTGGACCTCGGAGGCCTATCCTTATCCTTGCGCCTTTTAAGAACTCCGGTAGTCGGAAGCGTGTCCAAAGACATGCTATAATTAAATCGCCTCCCAAAGTAATGAAAGGCAAAATCATATTCCGTTTAATAGTACGTTGATTAAATCTAGCACAAAACCAACAACTAGCTACGTCGTGGTCAGGGCCTAGATAAAGAATACAGTAAGAGTGAAAATCCTTATGAGGTATTTGCTTCCCACATGAAATACAATAATTAACTTTTTCTGACATCGGTCTGGAGCAAGAAAAAAGTTTCCCCAATGGGGTACTTAGCTTTGAAAAGAAGAATGTCTTCGGTATGAAACACCAAAAATAACAAGAGTCAAACAGGAGTCAGCCGACCGGCACTTGCGAACTGCTTCCACCACGCAGCAAGAAAGACTGGAGAACATGGCGTTGGCTGGGAGCTTTGTACCCCTGGTGCACTGACATCAGGGAGGGTGAGTACACAGCCGACGCCGGACCCAGACTTTGGGATTCTGGCAGACCGAGGGCTGCCTGCCGGCAGAAAGAACCCTACAGTGATGACTGCAACAGTGAAACATGATGAACATCCAGCTATGAATCTGAGGTATCTTCTGCAGTTTTGTCTGATAGGGACATGCAGGTATGCCTCCTTGAGGACCAAAGTCACGAGCCAAGCTTTCTTGCCCAGCATGGGAAGAAGCTGCTGTAATGTCAACATTTTGAATTTCGGAACATCCAGGTAAGTGTTTAGAGATGAAAGATCCAGAATGGGCCTCCAGGCTTTGTCCTTTCTGGGTACCAGAAAGAGTTGTAAGTAAAATCCTTGTCCTTGCTCCTGTGATGGTACCTTTTGAATAGCTCTCATATCCATGAGTGCTGTAATTTGTTTTTGAGCCTCTACCCATTGATTTGGTGGCAGATTTGGCATTCCTTTTAACCTTGGCAGAGTGTGAAAGTGGAACCTGTAACCTTGAAATACAATGTTGAGAACCCATTTGGTCTTTGGTGATCATTTGCCAATTGTGGTAGAAGAGTGCTAGTTTTCCTCCCAAGGGGGCTGCCAAGAGGGATTTGTTTGGCAGCTGTAGTGGGAAGTCATTGGAGCTGCTTTTTATATGGTTGGGGCCTGTCTTCCTCTTTTTTCTGGCCTGATGCAACCCATTGTTGAGGCCTATAAGGACCTTGTGTGTGACCTCTACCTCTTGGACATCTGTATCTTCCCCTTTGAGGTCTGTCTGTAATTGGAAAGGACCAATTCTTAGTTGGCCAGTTTCTGCTAAATCTAGGGGGCTGAACCTGTAAGAAATCCTTCACCGTTTGCATAGATTTTGCCTTATCCTCCATTTTCTTTAATACCTCTTCTGCCTTAACTCCAAATAACATATCCTGCTGCAAAGGTGCATCCAATAATTTTGCTTTAACATGATCTGGTAACGTATGTTCTTTTAACCAAGCATGTCTTCTAATGAACAGAGCCTGTAACTGCTGCTCTGCAGGAGGCCTCTAGAGAATCAAAACCACATTGCAAAGTATGCTTTCCCACTTGTTCAGCTGCATGCAATAAATCCTGCATTTCTTTAAAATTAGGAGGATCTGATTCTGGAAGCATTTTCCGTTTTAACTGAGATAGTAAAAACTGCTGATATTTTAGCATGAGAAACTGGCAATTTAAGGCTCTCATTGCTAAAGTTACAGCCGTATATACTTTCTTTCCCCATCTGTCTAATGCTCTGGAATCTCTATCAGAGGGAACTGGATTCTTGGCTGATGAGGCCTTACCTCATTTGGGTCCCTGAGAAATAGTTTCAGGGTCAGCTACAGGGCTTTTAAACAGAAATTTATGTGAGTCAGGGACTCTGTAGTATCTGTCAGGTTTAACAGGGGCTGTAGTAAGGAATCAGGATTTAAGCTGGATTCAGTATACACATCATCCACAATATCAAACACTGGCTTAATAGCAAGGGGTCTGTGTTGAGGTAATAAAAGGAAGTCTCTGAGCCTTTTCTTGGATTCTGAGTAATCCTGGCCTTCCCAGTGGAAATGTTCCCTCATGGTATGTAGGGTTTCCCCAAAGGAGTAGTCTTCAGGCGGTGAAGCTGATGGAATTGATTCCTCAGCATCAGAATCCTCATAAAGGGGTAAAGAGTATCCTAGGTCTGAGGATGAATCAGAAGAGATGGACACCTGGTCGGATGAGTCATAGTCTGCATCCTGTCTAGGCCTTTTATCAGGAGGGGGATGGGATCCCCTGATCAGAATGATTAGGTCTTCGGCCATTTTGAGCATTTGTTTCTTAGGCATGGAGACCTGTCCTGGAGAATGCTGTATTTGTTTCTGAAGACACCCTCTGAAGCTGTGGGTTGCTCAGCTACTCCAGATCCCTCTGAAAGGTTAGTCTCGGTAGGCTGAATAACTTGTGCATCCGAAGGCCCAGCCATCTACATGTGGGAGTCAGAGGTGGCCTGTGGTTCTACAGAAGCAGTCGTCATGGGCTGCAAAGCCGCCTCGCTGAAAACCGGAGAACCAGCGACTGGCCTAGAAGAGGCTTTGTCGTCAGTTTTAGGCCTCGGATGCCTATCCTTGTCTTTGCGCTTTTTGTGTATTCCAGTTGTCGGAAGTTCCGATGGCATGGTATAATTGAATTTTCTACCAAAATAATGTCAGGCAAAATCAAACCGACGTTTAATAGTGCACTTGTTAAACCTAGCACAAAACTGACAACCAGTGACGTCGTGGTCTGGACCTAGGCATGGGATACAATAGGAATGGAAATCCTTATGAGGTATTTGCTTCCCACAAGAAATACAGTTATTAACTTTTACTGACATTGGTCTGAGGCAAGAAAAAGTTTCCCCAACAGGGTACTTAGCTTTGTAGAAGACTTCGGTTCTGGATTCGGAATGAAAATCTCAGGAGACGGCCGACCGGCACTTGCGAACCGCTTTTGCTTCGGGCACCGCGTGGCAAGAAAGACTGAAGAAAATGGCGTCGGCTGCATCTTATATACCCCTGTTGCACTGACGTCAGGGAGGAGGCGACAGCAACCGACGCCGGACCAAGACTTTGGAACTCAGTCCCACTGGGGAACTGCCTGACGGCAAGATAACCCAAGTGTAATGATTGCAGCAGTGTAACACGATGAACATCAGTGTCCACATCAATGGCACAAATGTCTGTAAATCAAATCACTGATTCAGTGTGGTAGCTACAACTTGAGTAACTCTACTATCGACAGTGAAAAGTTCCTTCTACCTGATGCAGAGAGTTTTCTGGAAGCATCAGTGGTGCTACTTTCCAGTGCCTTTAAATTATTTCTCTGTATCAGCAAGGCTTTGTATTCAGAGAAGAAAGTGATGACAAACAATTAGTCTTGCTGATGATTATGGTATGAGTGAGCCCAGAATGGTGACAACTTACTGTCTAGGTTGACCCTGGTCAGGTGAACAAGTAGTTTAGTTTTTGCACCATGAGTATGCTATTTATTTGAAAATTGAGATTGTCATTACAATAAGATTGTAAAGTTTGTGAATTTTGGTTTTGAGATTTGTATCAGTGTTCAGTGCTTGAGACAAGTATGTTGGCATTTGACACACCTCCAAGTTTCCAGGCTGCAATGATTTCAAGTGTCTGGGAGTAATACCACGGCATTTGGGACTGTTGTTCAGCATTATACTGCAGTGGTCATGGATTACTACTGTCTGTGGTCCTTGGCAAATCTGGTGACCTTCCACATTTGGAACTGCTCCTACTGCATTTGGCACTGTTTGAGGGCCGCAGTAAATCTGAACTATGGATTTGTATAGTTTCTGTAAGATTTTAGCTTTATAGAGCTTTTTGGACTAGTGTAATCTAGCTTTCAGTGTCAGAGATTACAACTTCACTATTTGGGACAGTGTTGCATGCTTTTTTTGGTTTCATCAAATAGATACCGTGGCTATATATAATCCCAGTGAAGTTAACCTGTATTTGAGACTTTTGTCACTGTTATGTATATGGATTCATGCTACAGTCACAGTCTTAAAAGCCTTTGTTCATTTGCTTTAGGTGCACAGTAGCTGGACATTTTTTGCATAGCAATTTGCCTGACAAACATCTTACACAGTGTTATACTGGATTTGCAATTTATTGGCTATCGGATTCACCTTGTTTATACTTAATTACAATTTATTTTGCTAACTTTCACTTTACATCTCCAGTTTAATCTCTACTCAAACTACATATGCTCAGATAATTTGTCAAACTTTGCAATACCCTGGACTACTTATAAGTCATTGCATTACACTGACAAATGCTGCTTATTAACAGCATAACCTTCACAACAGCATATATTGGAATGAAACTGGGTATGTGTCAGTATGGCTTGTGATGTAAAATGCTTGCGACTAGGATTGTGTCGGTGTGGTGAGTTTTCATTCATATAAATGTATGATTGCCTACATAGTAAGTGATAGTTTAATATATGTTTCTTGTTTAAAAAAAAGGCAGGAATTGAATAATTTAGGTAATATTGCTTAGGTTATATGCTATACAGCAATATATGTGAAGTATACGTTTATGTTAATATAGTTTGATTACTTTTTTATGAATGTAAATTTGCCTATGTCACAAGTGATAATTCAATAAAAGTGTCTGAAAGGGGGAAAAAAACGTAAACCAATTTTCTCATGTGAGGATATACAAACCATGTATGAACTACTCATCCCTAACAGCATCACTCTGCTCTATACTGTCACAACACATTTTCCTATATAGTACCCTGGCCAAATAACCCTATCCTCCCTCTCATCTCAAGAACAACCAGGAAAAAAACAGAACCTTACAGACACCTAATTTAATAGAAATGTAAGAAATGCATCTTATATCCACTTTTTGTTCTCCTTTTGTAGGTCACAGCTTGCGAAGACATGTTGACATAGCTTCATTATTATTATTATTTTTTTGTAAGACATTAACATTTCAGATCGCATGCTAAATATCTTACTATTTTATTCTGTTAGGGAAAGGTTTCTACCAAATGAAGTGTTAAACTGTCTCCAAGAATTAAGTGCTGGGGTTCATTTGCAAAGTCTTAAACAAGTTTAACAGAGCAACTACAGAAACCTGACAAGCTGAAAATCAGGAGTATAACTATAAGGTGGTTCCAAACTGAGCAGTGTTCCTCACATTCTTGTAACCTTCACGGCCATTCATAACAACAGAAAAGTATAGCTGAGCAAGTTGAAATTACTATAACAGTATGTGTTTGAATGATCACTGCTGAAGTAGCTTTAGTATTATGGCTTATATCTTGCTAAGGATAAAATGGCTTATACCCTGCCAAGAATATAACAGCCAGCCAGCTTCCAAAGCTTTAGGGCTCCTTCTATGCACCCAAACTGTCAAACAGGTTAAGATGAGCTGACTAAAGGTTTGAGTGCAAAACCTTTCAGAGCTTTCCTGACAGCAAAGTGAGGGAGGCTAAGCCCTGAAAGGACAATGCTAGGAACAAAAATAAATGTCCATACCCTGGCATAAAAAAACATACCAAAAAACAACGGGGGGGGGGGGTTAAGGAGGGAGGCAGTGGCTACATCAGCAGTGATCATTCAAACATCTATCAAACACCTAGTGTTGTGGTAAGTTAAACTTACACAACTGTACTATGTTCATCATGTTGATCACTGGTGCAGAAGCCTTAGCTATATGGGCAGATTGCCTTAGCCAACTACATTTGGGAGGTGGAAGGAGAAGAGTCCATGACCCCTGGGGAATGGTCCTAGCAAATCTTAACCTAGACCTACAGAAGGAATCAAACGTATTGTGCTTACAAGTATGTACAGAGGAACAAGTAGCAACTTCTATAACAATCCTAGAGTCTTACCATATCCAAAAGACATAGATAAAGCCAAGTCCCTGGCAGACTGGACTTGATCTTGTCTGGAATAATTTTGTTATGGTGACTTTAACAAAAAGTAATAGCCTTACACAACCATATGGAAATAGTCTGTTTTGATAAAAGTTGTCCTTTCGTCTTACCTTCACAAGAAATGAACAGCTGATCTGAAAGATTTATTTCTGTCAAGATAGCACTTGAGATGTATGTGGGCCATCCAAGGTATGGAGTATCCTTCTCCCTCATTTTTAGGTTGAGGAAAGAAAGTGGAGAGATAAATTATTTGGCTTAAAGTAAATTTAGATACTACATTAAGCATAAAAGACGGATTAGTTCTCGAAGAATCCCTGTCCTTATGGAAAACGAGATAGGATCAACTTAACGTAACGGCTTTCAATTCAGATACTCTTCTTGCAGAGGGACAAGCAACCAGTAAAACTATTTTCCAGGTTTAAGAACCTCAAGTTAGCCAGAACAGATGGTTCAAATGGAGCAAGTGCTAGCTTCTCTAATGCCAAATGAAGATCCCAAGGAGGGACCATCGGTCTTACTAAAGCCCTCTTATGCAAAACCCCTTTCAAGAATATTTTAGTATGAGACTGCATTTAAAGAGGTGGATCCATGGGCAGACATGCTGCAAAGGCCATTAAATGAACCTTAACAGAAGGCTAAGAAAAGCCATAGGATATTAACTCGCACAAATACTGTAAAACCAAAGAACAAGCCCTGAATGGGTGTTTGTTATGTTGTTGGCATCAACTAGAAAACCTTTTCCATTTGCTAACATATGATTTTCTAGTAGCAGGCCTTCTTGCCTCCATTAGTATCTTTGCATGCCTTCAGTAATTAGGTCCTTAAAAGGAATTAAGGCATGATCATTCAGGCAGCCAAATGAAGAAGATTACTGTCTGCAGTCCTTGGCAAATCTGGTGACCTTCCACATTTGGAACTGCTCCTACTACACTTGGCACTGTTTTAGGGCTGCAGTGAATTTGGATTTGTATAGTTTCTGCAAGATTTTAGCTTTATACAGCTCTTCTGTTTTTGTGAAAGTAGACCCAATCTGTGAGAAAGCTTGTGGTAATTGCCTCAGCCATTTCCAAAAGAATGAATAGAAACAGTTGCCTGGGCCAGAAGGGAGTCACCACAATGATCTTGGGGGATTCCCTCTAAATCTTCAAAAGTGCCCTGGACATTAATGGAAAATCATACAAGAGCACTCCTGTCCAAGGAAAAAAAAAGGCATCCATCTTCTGTGCCTTCTTGCATGGAGTCCTTGAACAGAATCTTGCCAGTTGATTGTTCAGAGAAGAGGCAAAAAGGTCTACTTAAGGAACTCCCCAAAGATGGATCAAATCTATGAAGACCCCCATGATCTAGTTTCCATTTGTGAGGGTTGACCCTGCTCCTGCTCAGCTTGTCTGCCACACAGTTTTACTCTGACGGAATGTAGGATGCCTACAGAGTGACATTGTGCTGTGAAGCTAACATGGCTAGACTGGAAAGGGGGTACACGACCTGATTCTCCCCTGCTTGCTGATGTACCACATGACTGTGATATTGTCTGTAGCTACTTGAAGTGGTCCCGGGGACCAAAGATGGTTCAGTGAGTCAAGTCAATTAATCAGGACAAGCACCTCCTTTATATTTATGTGTTATTAGCATCTGTCCTTAGTGTCCCACACCCCTTGCACATTTATCCTTCCTGAAAATGCTCCAAGAGCAAAGTCTGAAACGTGTGTGGTGACTGACTGCTTTGGAGCAGGGAGGAAGATAGTGAGACCTGGATTTAAGGAAATCTGTTGTCTCCAAAGGATTTCTCTTCTGACAAACTCCATCACTGGGATTTAACAAGATTAAGTTTGTTGATGCGGGGACCAAAGAGATTTCAGATACCGTTGTAGCTTTCTCATGTGGATTGCCAGTGACATCATGAGAATCATAGCTGCCATGAGACTCAAAATCCTGAAATAGTCCCTTGTGGTGACCAACGTCTTTGTGCAAAACCATAGAAATAAATCTAAATAAAGATTTATTTTTCTCCATTGGAAATAAAGCTCTTCAGACGGAGGTGCCTAGTGACATCCCAGGAACACAACCCTGTGTGAAACAATCAAAAAAGACTTGAGTTTTCTCTTGTAATCCCATCTTGTGTAAGAGATCTCTCACCTAAGAGAGAGATTCTTAACACTTTGAAAAAGACTTTGCAAAGATAAGCAAGTTGTCTAAATTTCAATAATGTGGATATTGTGCACTCTGCAATAAGCTACAACTGGAGTTAGACACTTTGTACAGTGGATAGTCCAAAGTGACAGCAGGGAACTGATAATGTGATACAGTCACAAAAAGCTTTAAGAAATATCTCAGGTCTGGATGAGCAGGGATGTGAAGTCAAGCAGCTTTTAAGTGTAATGATACCAGGGAAACTTGAAAGAGGAAAAAAAGTTAACAGGTTTTGAAGTGACATTTTGAACACTTCTAAATAAAAACCCTTCCTCACCCGAGGAGGGCGAACTGCTTCTATCACAGCATGTTATGAAGGAATAGGAGGAAACAAGAGAGTCTGATCTGGAGGGTGAGGAATGACCCCTGGAAATGAGGAATATCCTCCCACTGCCATCGGTAACCCTGATGAATGATTTTCATAACCCATTTGTCTGAAGCAATCTGATAACAAAGAGAAAAATAGAGATTCAGACTTTCTGGAAGAATAAAAAGGTGCCTGGCTAGGAGGGGGTCACAACGTCTCTTGAACAGTCCTTAATACCTGTTGGACTGCCCTTGGTTTTGGCAGGTTCTAGACTTCTTTTTGGAACTCCTTGCCATTTCTTCTTAAAAGTCTGCTTAACTGTATTTTGTTGCGACTGCTTATTCTGTTTTTTGACAAAATTGGATGATGAGATTAAAACATCCCTTGGACAATTTGGACATTGCTATCCAAGGAAAAATTATCATCTTGGAGGTTCTTTGAATTCACGCATTCAAACCTCCTCAAAACAGTACCACTGGCCACTTCCCTGGAAGAAGTATCAACAGAGTTGTGTACACACTGCAAACAATGAGTAGTGACCTGTGCAACAGAAGAAACCAAGTTATTTAAAGCAGATTTTTTTCTCACAAGAAGAAACTGCAAATAAAACACGCCTCATACTTTCACAACTTGCCCATACAAACTTTAATACATGAGCCTGACAACTCAAAAATTCTGAAAATAAAACTTGCAGAAATATACACTTGTTCCCATACCCATCAATAATTTTCCAGTCCTTATTAGAAACAGGAGGACTGTCAATAATTAATTGCTTTGCAGCAGTAGGATCAACTAAAGGTATAGCTGCTGGGTCAGGTTTGGGAATAGTGTATAAAAAAATTAAAAGAAAGAGAACTTTATAAATCCCATCTCCCCTTCTTAGGGGCAGCTGGCTGACTATCAGGAAAATTGCAGCCAGTAAAATACACATCCTTTAAAGCAAACAGAACAGGAAGAATGGGTGTAGGTTTTGGAAAATTCATCTGTAACAACAAGTGAGTATTTTCTGAGGGACAGAGAAACCTCAGTGTTGTCCCATTGAAAAAAATGGTATATTCTAGCAATAGCCTCAAAGAAAGAGAATCCTCATAGGGAGAATCAGAAACTAAACTTTCCTCTGAGTCTGAATCAGATGGAAAAACTGTATCCATCCCTGCATCTTCCTGTTCAGATACAGAATCTTGAATCTCTTCAGGAAAAGAGGAATCATTCTTTCTTTTACCAGAAACTACTTTACAAGAAGGATCAAAAGCCTAAATTAAACCCAGAAACTATCTAATGAAATTTGGGTAGGGGGAGATACATGCTTGGTTTACTGTTTCTTTCTGACAGGAAAAATTAGGCTAACAGTGTTACTAATGACATCAGCTGCTACTCCAAAGGATGGGTAAAAGATGAGTAGTCTGATGTACAACAAATGGCCACAGCAGAGTCACCCACCCTTGGATGAGGCAAATTGTTAGTCTGCTGTGGTGGCAAAGGCTACTTGCCTTACTTTTTCTTTTTGTGGCTGAAAGAAAGACTGACCATGAAACTGGTAGTCTATTCCACAGTCAACAAGAAAACGGTGCTACCTCTTTCCCAGGGAAGATGGGCAGTAATTGCCGGCAAACACAAAGTTCATTAAGGTTACTTTTTTGACAGAAAAAAGCACAGTAAAAAGCACTTTAAAACACTATTCCAGTCTAACAAAAGAAAAATAAATGCAATTTCTTCATAGAAAAAATGTTTTCAGTTACTTTACACTACTTTTAAACTGCCAGAAAAGAAAAAAAACGAGTGCTCCATTTAAAAGTATGTTACAGCCTCAAGACATTCCGTTAAAACAAAACACTTCTAGCTTTAAAATAACTTTCCTGCAATAAAAACTAACAAAGCAATAACAAAATTAAGAAAATTGAAGTTTTTCCCAAAGAGAACTCATCTGCCCTGCAAAGGAAAGCTCGAGCCTCAGAGAAGTATACTCTTTGGCAACAGCAAATCTCTGAATGGTTTTGCACCCAAAGTTGTCTCTTAGTCAGCTCAACTTGACAGTGTGGACTGCATGGAAGGTGCCATGAAGCTTTGGCTGTTGTATCTTTGGCATCATATAACCCATATAACTAAGGCTACTACAGCAATGGTCAATATAATGAAAATTTCTAAGATTTTCTTCCACCACACCTACTACTGAGATCTTTGAGGGCTGGACCATGCTTAGGCTGGGGATTTTCCTAGGCCTAATCACCATGAATAACCATACCAGCACTATGACACTTAACAAGATAAAAGCTCAGAGGTTGACAATGAAGCAGAAAGGCCTTTTAACCATTAGGAGGCCCCTGGCTAGTCTTAGGATAATGACAAACTCAGTGCAGCTTAATGCAGGTATTTCACTGTAAATATTTAAAATAGTGTGTTGATGCCTCTATATAGTTGTAAGCTACTTGTATTATTGCTGTTTGTGTTACATTGCTAAGATTCTTTTTGTGCTTACGTCATGCCTAGGATGCACAGGAAGAAACTTCATTGGTAGAAAATAAAAAAATGAGTACACTTCTATGCATGCAGTTGGCAAATGTCATCAGAATAATGCGTGCAGCTCTAGTAAACTTAACAGTCTAACTGCACAAACAACACGGGAGGAATGTTCAGAGATGTGTTAAAAGAAACGGCATATTTGCATCATGAGCCACATGAAGACAAAATACAAGAATTTAACATATAAAGTCTTGGGTTGGGGGAGCAGGGAAGGAAATCATCAGAACCATTTTCCATATCCGAAAGTTAACAGAGTGCAAGTGGCAACCGACTTTCAAAACTATGTGCAAGAAGATGACACAGTTTGAAGACACATGGTGGGCCATGAAGGAGAGGAACAGAAAGGCTGGTGTTAACCTGAAAAAATCTAAGCAAGTAATAGGATAATTAGCAGCTACAAAACATACTTTCTCTCTTTTTAATCCTACTTCTTGCAAGAAAGTCAAAATATACATTTCTGTATAACCAAGCACTTACACTGTCATATGTTTAAAATTATGAATTATTTCCACATCTGGCACTTCACCACAAACACAGTTTCATGTCACTGCCATTCTTTCAAGGTAATTTAGTAGTCACTTGCCATTTTTGCATCAAATAGTAGAAACAAATACATGGAAAATGAAAATGACACACCAGAAATATGCACTGGTCTTGTATGGATAAGAAGCACAAGAAATTCTCTTCAAATTCCAGTTGTGATACATTCTTCTCACCTCTAACACAGTAATATCTAGCAGTAGAAACACCATCCACCACCATACAAGGGCAATATTTATCATTTTTGTTATAGCCTTTTAATATTTCATTCACTTTATGGCTATCCACTTGACCTATGTACTTCATGCTGATGGATTCTTTATATTAGTCTTGCACATTCTGGTCACACATGAAAGTTAATATCCCACCATTACTTCACCATACAACTTATTGGCACATATTCAGTGTCATAAGCATTTTCCTGTAAATTTTACATTACAGGCTCTAAATTATTTTAGTCCCCTAATACTTCTGTATATCCACCCTGCTGTCACTCTTCTTTGGATTCAAGATCCAGAGCTGTGCATAGCACTACTCTGGGGGGCAGGGGCTCGTACATGAACTACTGAATTACTCTCCCACCATAGTCTGCTAACTGAACTTTGTGCTCTCCATCCCAACATCTTGACTGCCTTATTGCACGACACTCCGAAGGTTATGCAAACCTTCACTTAAAATCATCCAATTTTATGGGATTCCAGTTACTTATGTGTACTAAGTTACACTTTTGCAGCAACTTGATAATGTCAGGCATATTAGTACTCAACTACAGTTTGCATGTTGAACTGCAGTTGCAGTCAACTTACTGTCCACTGTTGTGCAGAACTTGGGTTCATCTGTGAAGAGTTGCAGGTTGTCTGGATTCCTGCTTCCGTGTCACTGAGAACAAGAAAACAAGGTAAGCACGTCATGCTTTGGTAATTATTCCACTACCCATAAACCTCTGCTAGTTCATGTGTAGTTAGTTATTCACCATGTTGTCTTCATCTCCACTTTTATCCCATTTAAATTAACACAATAATGCAAACAACAAATCAATAGTGTCATTTCAATAATGCACTGACATCAATATATATTAAGTTTTTGGCATGCATAAAAGTATCGGCTTTTACCTGCATAATGCATCTTTCTATAGCCTTTCCTATTTTTGGTCTATGCATATTGCACAAATGCAGCCTATTCCTATAGCTCTTTACCCTTTTGGGACTGTGTGTGTTGGTTGTTTGGGGGGGGGGTGCTTGTAGGCTTTCAGCCTTCCAAAAATTACTTTCTGCTCAGTGGACTTTATTCTCATTCAGCAATACAATTCTGACTGCTTACTTCCTACCCTTGCTCACCCAGTAAAAGAACACATTTAAAATAGTCTAAGATTCCCCATTCATAAGGATATACAAGTAAACCGCAGTCCATTCCTTGAGTCCACTTATATCACACAGGACTCCTCTGTGACTATTTTCCTTATCTGTCCACCTGTAATGCATGCAGTGCTAACCTACCTGTTTTTTGCTTCATTTAAACAATAAACCAAGTGCACTACATCTGCTACCTTTAACACATTCTTGTTAGAATGTCATTGCTCACTAACACTCTTTCAAGATTTTAATTACATCCATTTCCACTTTCATCATCATCTCATTTTGTCTGAGTGGTTTGCATCTTTAGACCTCTTTTGGTGTCACTCTACAGACAAAATTACTCTTGTTATTATTTACTTTATTTTACAGGTAAAGTACAGTTTTGTACCTACCATAAATGTAGATGTTTGAGTGTATACCCTGCTGCAGTCATCACACTTGGGTTATCTTGCCGTCAGGCGGTCCCGCAGTCAGCCCGAATTCCAAAGTCTTGGTCCGGCGTCGGTTGCTGTCGCTTCTTCCCTGACGTCAGTGCGCCAGGGGTATATCAGAGGCATCCAATTTCATTTTCTTCAGTTTTTCTAGCCCCGGATGTCAGGTGCCCCTAACAGGTAGGCAATATATATATATATATATATATATATATATATATATATATATATAGCTATATAAAAATAAAACAAAACCCTTACGCACAAGCAAATACACCACAGAGGTAGTATAGGATAGAGTGGTAGAGAAGTTCAGCTAGTTCAGAGGGGATGGAGGGAGGGTAACCTGGACTGCAGCAGGGTATACACTCGAACATCTATATTTATGGTAGGTACAAAACTGTACTATGTTCATCGTGTTACCCTGCTGCAGTCATCACACTTGGGTAGAATCCCAAAGCTAAGGACGGGTGGTGGAGTCAAACAGGGTTAGAGGAGGCTAGAAGGCCCTGCAAAACTGCAGTGGCGAAGCCAGCTCTAGTCTTAGAGTAAAGTGGTAAGTGGTAATGTTTGGTGAAGGTGTGTACTGAACTCCAAGTTGCAGCTTCCAGAATATCCTTGGTTGGCACCCCCCTGAGGTAGGCTGTAGATGTAGCTGCTGCCCTGGTAGAGTGGGACCTTATGCTAGCAGGAACTGGTTTTCCATGGTGGCTGTAGCAAAAATGTATGCAATGTCCTATCCATTTTGAAATGGTCTGTTTTGAGATAGCCTTTTCTTGTGATACTGTAGCATAGGATACAAAAAGCTGGTCAGATTTTCTGAAAACCTTAGTTTTATCCAAGTAGTACCGTAGCTGCCTGTGAACGTCCAAGGAATGTAGGAGTCTTTCTCCTTTGTTCTGTGGATTTGGAAAGAAGGTGGGTAAATGGATGGTTTGATTTAGAGCCACACTGGATACCACCTTAGGCATAAAAGAGGGGTTAGTTCGTAGAGAAACTCTGTCTTGATGAAAATGAGGAAAGGCTCTACTGCCATTAGTGCCTGAAGCTCTGAAGTTCTTCTCGCTGAAGTAATTGCTACCAGCAGGGCAGTCTTCCATGATATAAACTTTAAGTCAGTTGAGAAAGCTGGCTCAAAAGGAGGTAGCGTAAGTTTTTCCAGAACAAAGTTGAGGTCCCAAGTAGGTGTTGGTGCTCTCCTGGGAGGCCTAATGTTTTTGGCCCCTCTGAGAAACTGCCTTAGGAGTGGATGTGAAAATAAGGGAGGATCCGTGTTGTAGTGAGCTGAAATAGCTGAGGCGTGGATTTTAATAGATGAAAAAGAAAGCCCTTTGCGTAACATCTCAGTTAAGTATTGCAAAATCTGAGGTATGTCAGGCTGAAGGGTATTTTGGCCTTTAGCTTGGTTCCAGGCGCAAAACCTTTTCCATTTGTCTGAGTAGGCTTTCCTGGTGCTGGGCCTCCTGGCCTCCAGAATAACATCCATAACAGCTTATGAGAGAGGAGCTGGCTGGTTGCTTAGGTGATTTGCCATGCAGCCAAGTTTAAGGTTTTGAGTTGGCTGTGTAGAATCTGATTGTCTTGCTGTGTGAGCAGATGGGTAATTTGTGGTACAATCCATGGTGGGCCATGGGCCATATTCCTTAACAGTGGGTACCTGTGCTGGCGTGGCCAGTCTGGGGCAATGAGTATCATTCGGGGTCTCTCCATCCTGACTTTCAGCAGCACCTTTGTGAGAAGGGGTAATGGAGAAAAGGCATATACTGTCAGCATTTTCCAACTGAATGAGAGTGCGTCCACTTTCCAAGCTTGATGGTGAAAAGTCCTTGTGTAAAATTTTGTTAGTTGATAGTTTTGGGGGCTGGAAAATAGGTTGAGCCTCCATTTTTGAGTTATCATTGCAAATACTTGTGGATCCAGTTTCCACTCGTGGAGATCCATGATGTTTCTGCTTAGGTCGTCTGCCAATGTGTTCTTTTTTCCTGGCAGGAATTGAGCTTGTAATTGAACTTGGTAAGCCAGCGCTGTGTTCCACAAGGTCATTGCTTGCCTGCATAGAGGGTAGGAGTGTGTACCCCCTTGCTTGTTTATGTACCACATTACTGTGGTGTTGTCTGTTCTTATGATAAGCTGTCCTGGATGTAAGAGGTCTTTGAAGGCTGTCAGAGCAGTTTGTACAGCTAGCATTTCTTTTTGATTGATGTGCAGATTCCTTTTATCTGCAGTCCATATGCCTTGAATGCACCGTTCTGCCATGTGTGCCCCCCAGGCATAGTCCGATGCATCTGTTGTCATAGTTTGCCTGGCCGGGGGTAAGGTGAAAGGCTGATCTTTGTTGAGGTGACATGCCTGTGACCACCATAGGAACTCCTGTTGAAGGCAGGGAATGAGAGGTATCATTGTTTCCAAGCTGTGGCTGTGTTGAGTCCATATGCTTTTTAGGTACCATTGTAATTTCCTCATATGCAGTTTTGCAAATGGTATTAGTAGTATGCAAGATGCCATGAAGCCCAAGGCCTGCAGAATTTTTCTTGCAGGGAGTTGGGTCTTTGTTGCCATTGCTCTGAAGTATTGAGTTAATTGTAGTTGTTTGTCTGGCGTCAGATAAGCCATCTGGGCCGTTGTATTCAAGCTGGCAACCAGGAATGTCATATTTTGTGAGGGCACTAGTTTTGATTTCTTTTCGTTTACTGTGTACCCTAGGCAACTTAGAAGATGTTTTACAAAAGCCAGGTGTTGTAAGAGAATGTCCTTGCTTTCTGCTTGGATGAGGCAGTCGTCCAGGTATGGGTATATTTGAATTCCTCTTTGTCTGCAGTATGCAATTACTGGTGCCAGGCATTTTATGAAGACCCTGGGCGCAGTAGATAAGCCAAAGGGCAGTGCAGAGAATTGGTAATGGGTCGAACCTGCAATGAAACGGAGGTATCTCCTGCAATTTTGTCTGATAGGGACATGCAGGTATGCCTCCTTGAGGTCCAACATTACTAGCCAAGCTTTCTTGCCCAACATGGGAAGAAGCTGCTGTAGTGTTAGCATCTTGAATTTGGGTACTTGCAAAAAGGTGTTTAAAATTGAAAGGTCCAGAATGGGTCTCCAAGCATTGTCCTTTCTGGGGACTAGAAAGAGCCTTGCGTAAAATCCTTGGCCTTGCTCCTGTGTAGGTACCAGTTGAAAGGCTCTCATGTCCATGAGAGCTGTAATTTGTTTTTGTGCCTCTGCCCATTGATTTTGTGGCAGGTTTGGCATTCCTTTTATCCTTGGCTAAGTGTGGAAATGGAATCTGTATCCTTGTGAGATAATGTCTAGGACCCACTTGTCCTTTGTGACGATGCGCCAGTTGTCTGCAAAAAGTGCTAATTTTCCTCCCAAGGGAGCTGCCAAGAGAGTTTTGCTTGGCAGTTTGAGGTATAAGTCATTGTGTTTGCCTTCTAGTAGTTTGTGGCCTGTCTTCTCCTCCCTTTTGTGTTGCAGTGCCCCATTGGCGGTATTTGTGCTTGTCCTCTGCCCCTTGGGCGCCTGTATTTACCCCTCTGTGGTCTGTCAGAAGCTGGAAAGGACCAATTTTTTGTTGGCCAATTTCTGCTGAAGCGTGGGGGCTGTACTTGTAAGAAATCTTTGACCGTATGCATAGATTTTGCCTTATCCTCCATTTTCTTTAAAACCTCCTCTGCTTTAACCCCAAATAAGACATCCTGCTGTAAGGGTGCATCTAGTAACTTTGCTTTAACATGATCAAGCAGAGATTGTTCCTTTAACCAAGCATGCCTACGTATAACAGACCCAGTAACAGCTGCTCTAGAGGAAGCCTCCAAGGCATCAAAACCACATTGTAAAGTATGTTTGACCACCTGTTTAGCTGCATGCAACAGATCCTGCATTTCCTTGAATTCAGACTGTTGAGGGTGCGTGCCCATCTTTTGTTTTATTTGAGACATTAGGAATTGCTGGTATTTAAGCATGTGAAATTGACAATTTAGTGCTCTCATAGCTAGAGTAGCTGAGGTGTAAAACTTCTTCCCCCACCTATCTAGTGCTCTGGAGTCCCTTTCAGAGGGTACAGGATTTTTAGCCTTAGCTCCCTTGGGACCCTGGGAGATTGTCTCTGGATCAGCAACAGGGGTTTTGTATAGGAATTTGTGTGAGTCAGGCACTCTATAGTATCTATCTGGTTTGGCTGGAGCAGGAGGCAGAGAATCTGGATTTAGACTAGATTCTAAGAAAACATCATCCACAATGTCTAAAACTGGGGGGATGGCAAGGGGTCTGTGCTGGGGGAGTAAAAGAAACTCTCGGAGCCTTTTCTTTGAGTCGGAGTAGTCCTGACCTTCCCCAAAGGAATAATCTTCAGGGGGAGAAGCTGAGGGAATGGAGTCTTCAGCATCAGAATCTTCATAAAGGGGAAAGGAGTAATCCTGTTCCTCAGAGGAGCCTGAGGAAACCAACACTTGATCAGAGGAGGCATAATCCTCCTCTTGTCTAGGCCTTTTGTCGGGGGGGGGGGTCCCCTGATCAAAGAAATTAAATCTTCAGCCATTTTATGCATCTGTTTCTTAGGCATAGGGCCTTGACCTGGAGATTGAAGAGTAGTCTTTTTTGGTTTTAGAGGAGTCTTAAGCTTAGCATAAGATTTTATGGTGAGAATAGTCAGTCTGAAGACACCTTCAGAAACCGAAGGTGTTTCTACAGCACCGGCTTCTCCTACTGCAATGTTATCGGTAGGGCCTAAAGAAAATGGCTGCGTCAGCCTAGAACTCTCTGCTGGAAAGTCCGAAGTGGTCTGGGGATCCAATTCAGCAGTAGCCAGTGGCTGCGTAGGAGCCTCACTGAAAACCGGAGAACTGGCGACCTGCCCAGCCGAGGCCTCGGAGTCTGGCTTGGATCTAGGCTGCCTTTCTTTATCTTTGCGGTTTTTATGCACGCCGGTAGTCTTTTGCTCCGACAGCATAGTGTAATTAAATTTCCTACCGAAGTAGTGTCGTGCGAAATCAAAGCGTCGCTTAATAGTTCGTTTATTGAACCTAGCACAAAACCGACAACCAGTGATGTCGTGGTCTGGGCCTAGACAAGGTATACAAAAAGAATGAAAGTCCTTATGAGGTATTTGCTTCCCACAAGAAATGCAATTGTTATCTTTTTCTGACATCGGACTGAGGCAAGAAAAGGTTCCCCAACGGGGTACTTAGCTTTGAAGACTTCGGACTGAAACTTGATTTGAAAATCTCAGGTGTCGGCCGACCGGCACTTGCGAACTGCTTCTGCTTCGGGCGTGGCAAGAAAGACTGAAGAAAATGGTGTCGGATGCCTCTGATATACCCCTGGCACACTGACGTCAGGGAAGAAGCGACAGCAACCGACACCGGACCAAGACTTTGGAATTCGGGCCGACTGCGGGACTGCCTGACGGCAGGATAACCCATGTGTGATGACTGCAGCAGGGCAACACGATGAACATCTGAGGTGTTCCAAATGTTCTCTTTCCCAATTTCTACCACTTACAGATTAAGTCTTCACAGAAAATAATGCAAAAATAATAATGAAGAAAGAGAGTCATTCAATAAGTTTTAAGTGCCATTCTATAGAGATATGCACATCCCTAATAAAATTCATCTCAGAAACTCATTTATGATTACACTAAAGATCTCTGTGGAACAGTTTTTTTGTCTTCATTAGAGCAAGGCAACAAAGTCATAAAATGCAACACTTTCTGACCTCCTCTCTCATTTGCTACAGAAGCTAGACAATACGTCTAGTTTTGCCCTCCAGATGTTATCCTTCATAACATTTTAAGCCCTGCATTCCTCCTCCCATAACAATTTTTCTCAATAGATGTTGTAATTTCTCTGTCTGGCTAGCCTCAGTAGTTTTTATTTTCCTTTTGCATCTATTACTGTTTACAAATACACTATCATTACTGTGTTTAAAGAGAATTAAAATACACAAAGGAAGTGAGGATTTTTTTCCATCATGATACACCACAGATGCTGACGTGTTATAACCCTGCAAATACCACAAAATGCAAATAACATATCTTTTATAGTACAAATACCAACATGCAAAACTTAACATCCAGTGACATTTGTTTTTTTTAATCTTGGTGCCATTTAATGCCCTCTAAATCTTGTAAAAGAAAAAAATCCCTTCTGTAAGTAAAGCAGAAACTGAAGTATGGCATGGGATAACATACAGTAAATTGTACTCTGCAAGACAGCTTGGCTGGTCTAGATGAATATAGTTCTGTCTACAGCCCTGGTGACAAGTTTGATCAGCAACTATTACACCTGTATGAAGTGGCATGGGTGCAAAAGAGAAATGATGAGTCAAAGCCTGCTTCCTTTTCCAGTGGAAGGAGGTGAGGATGTATTGTGGCATCACTGCCATGCCACTAAATCAGTGTTGTATTGTAGAGGGTGGAAGTTTGAGGGATATGCCAAAATGAAAGTGGGACCACTTCCTCTCGTGACACAAATGTATGCCTTCTCTTGTGATGTTAGCCAGTATGTCAAAAGGAGGTGGTGTTAAGAAGAAAACCTGCTACAAGCCACAACATTAAGGCTCCTGCTCATCTCTGTCCCACTTGGGGTTCATGGTGGTTTACAACTATTAGAACCTACATATGGAGAATTAGCTGATCCCCTTGTGTAGGGTCCTCTTGGAAAGCAGATCATCCCATGCAAGTGATGTTGGGAGGGGGCTGCCATGTGTGGGAAACCACTGACAATGGGAATATCAGAACACTGGCGATAGTAACAGGTAGCAGGATGAAAAATATACTGTGGAAAGATGTATGTCACAAATATTACTTAAAGCTTAATATATCACTGACCAACAATAGTACCAGGTGCTTTAAAATTTCGGAGTTGCGAAGAGACATCGTGCACTTCTAAGATCCAGTCACCACTTGCCTTCTCTCCCCAGCAATGAGTTGTCATGAATTCCCAGTTCTTGAAACCTTCCATTGAATGATCAAACAATCTGAAAACAAAATAAATAAGCAAGCATTTATTTACACCCTGTATGTACTTCCTGGGTTATTTTTATTACATGCATTTTAAGAATACATAGCTACATAACTGCAAACACTTTGCCTCTGCCTAACTTGCAGACACCAAGATGAACAGTCAGACATTTTCAGTGCATTAGAAAAATAATATACATTTTGTTGAGGAGGAAGACACTCCCAGATCCCCACGCAGGGTTCTCTGCTACATAGACATCTAAAGTTACATACTCTAACTCTGAGGTTACTGAATGACGCTGAACTGACGCCTCTGATAACAGTAACCTCCTGAGAAACATTACATCTGTAACACAACAGACTGAATTTTTTGACTCTGTAGTCTGGCAAATACAATGTCACAGAAGAGGTCGGGGATGAATAGAATCAATAATGAATGTCAAACATTTTATATACTGCCAGTATGGAGAAAAGACTGGAAAAGAAAACCTAATTTTCACAGAATTAAAAGATAGCCCTCTTAATTATGATACAAAAAATGTTAAAATAAATTACATAAAAAAGTGTTGGGAAAGGATAACTCAATAAATTACCTATTACAACAGTAGACATAAGAAGACATTTCAGAAAGTATGCTATAAAATCAGAAAACTTAGCAACTGGAAGGTGCTCTAGTAATAAACGTCCAAAGAGAACCAGAACAGTCTAGGATACGGAATGCCTCAAGAACTCAACTACTTTATCAAAAATAAGAAACGACAGTCTTGACCTTAATTAAAAAGGCAGAATACTAACTCAAGTAAGTGGACATGGGAGCATATCTAGTTAAATAGCATACATATCTTGAAATTTCTGGTGCCATTGTAACTACTTGAAAAAAACATTCTGTCACCTTCTGGACTATCATGGTCAACAGTCTATATATAACTGCAAGTCCTAAGCAGCTCAACAGTAGACAATGAAACTTATAAACATGCTCTTTAACTCACTGTGTTTTGGATTTACCAGTAGGCCTAAACAATGTGTCACCAGATTCTAATAAAATGGCAATGGTAATAGAGATGGAAAGTCTAAGTGAATGACAAGTGTTACAGACAACAGAATAAAAAAAGATGTTGCTAGAATGAGGCAAATAAAATGACTTGCCTGCTGCCTCTGTACCTTGAGCTGAACTGTTTAATAAAGATGAACAGGCACACACATATTTCTTCAGGAGAAGGAAGTCTGAATAAGCCAAAACACTAAGGATTCAGCAGTGAGCAGAAATTTGACATTTTGCCCTAAGGGAAACAGTTCTGACTCTAACAACTCTCCATGGAAAATATACTGAAAAGCCTCCTTCTCAGTCACACATCCTATGTGTTGAGAAACATGATGTTGGCATAATCTAACAAATGCAAATCTGCAGTTACAAGTACTTTTGCCAATATGTAGATAAAGACCCATATAATTTACTAGCACCCTAAGTAGGACTGAATTTATGCTTGATCAGACTGCCACAGCAAAAGGTAAGATAGCAATTTGCGATAATTTAGCACAACAAAAGCAGAAAAATACAGCAATAGCATGCAATTCTGGTACAGTTGCAAAGTAAACCAGTCAAGAATTCTGACAGGTCATGGGAAAGTCTCATGTCTCTCAGTCCCAAGGTTCAAGTGTGACCCCCCCCCCCCCCCCCACACACACACACACACTCAGTGCCTGTGTGGTATCTGCACTTCCTCTTTGTGTAAGCGTATTTTATCCAGGCACGCGCTGGTTTCCTCCTCCACTCCCAAAACATGACACTTTAATGGATACACTGCAGTTTGTGTATGTGTGTGTGTGTGTGTGTGTGTGTGTGTGTGTGTGTGTGTGTGTGTGTGTGTGTGTGTAAACAGACAACATATTACAGCAGTAAAATACAGGTAAGTGAATAAATATGAGTTAATCAACTCCATGAGAAAACATAAAGAAGGAAAGAACATTTTTTTTTCATTCTGTTAAGAGTAACTGCTACATTTCAACAATAATCCATGAATGAGTGTATCACAGGATTTATGCATGGTTGGTGGGGTTTGATTACGAGGCTGAAGCTGGAGTAATCAAACAAAGCCAACTTTTGATAAATCTTGCAATTCCCCCACTCACTCGTGGATTACTGCTATTGTACAATGAAATTATTTAAGTATGAAATTGCTTAACTTTCTTTAATTTCATTTGATAATGGTACTTTATTATTCTTTTTGCTTTCCTGTGTTTACTTATGTATCATTTAATTTATATATATATTTTTGGTGTGTGTAAACATTGGAAAGTACGAAATGCTAATGCCTGGCTTTATTTAATAACCAAAATCTTCAGTGATTTTCCAGAAAATTCCAAATTTTATGAGAGGCAGGTCAAAAATATGTGGAAAATTAGGGACATTCTTGCACAACTTCCTTCCCCACCTAAACACACACATCAAAAGTATGAAACTTTGATGGCTGGCAAGATTAAACAAATTAAATAACAGAAATTTTTAGTACTTTATCAGAGACTTCAAAACTGTGTGTAACACAGAACAAAAAAATGAGGAAAATGATCTATTGTGCAACCAGTGCCATCCCTTTCAAATGTCTACAGTCCTGCAGATGGTCCTGATTTGCCTCATACTTTGCTTTATCCCTCATAAAATATCTTAAAGATGGCCTTACTAAGCATATCTCAATAGAATGCCTGGTCACTGACCAAAACAACACTTTAGCAATGGGACTTCTTTCTATTGGGATATACTGGATTTACAAAGGGCACACTGAATGAGTGACCAATCAGTGTGCACACTCCTGAATACTAATGAAAATGAACTGCACAGTTTGCAAAACAAGGTGAAACTCATTAAAACTCTGACACAAACCAACATTAATGTTGGTCAGTATATAGTGGCCCCTCAGGACAGGAGTACGGGCTGTCCAGGAACAGATGAATATGATAGCCACTGCACTGGCCACCACCCACCACTAAAGAAACTGAGTAAAGATTGTGACACTGAGGCATGCCTTGCTGCTTTTGGAAGACATTCCATCCTGGAAAATCTGTTTCAGTCTGATGGGGCTAAAAAGTTTCAGCATTAAAACTTACTATGGGAAGCAGTCAAGGTCTACATGAACAGTGAAGGTACTGATTATACGAACTATCAAAACTTTTCTAAGAACTGCTAGCTAGGGCTGGTGCACTTTCTCAAGCACAAGTAATAACATTTCATAACTGATCATTTAATTCACAGAAAATAGAGCACACATACCTGATCTAATGCATACATTAGAATTACATTTAGCACTAGAAATAAACAGTAAGAGTAAAATGACAGACACTTTAGCAGTTGATAAATTCCAAAAGTACACTCCCAAATAATTTATGTAAATGGATTTTCATAGCGCACCACAAGACTATTGATAGGTTATGCTAACAGAAAGGTTACCAGCCAGTGAATTACTGTTTAAAAGTGAATAGCCTAAGCATGTAACTACCAATGTGCAAACGTCTATGATCAGATAACTGTGAGGAAATGGGATAGTATGTTTTAGGTTAGGGAATGGGAGACGGTGCATTTGTCAGACAGTGTTTATCTAGTAATAGGCACATAGTGTAGAAGAAAAAATTCTAACCGACATGCTGGTGATAAAAAAAAATACTGACCAACGTGCTGGTGATGAAAATGTAAATGCTGTGCCTTTTAAATATGCAATTCCTAACCAACATGCTGATAAAAAAAATGTGCTGATGCAATGTGATGCAGCAACTTCCAGAAGAGCAGAATCAATACATTATCTCTGTGTCACTGCTAAGATAGCTAAATGCACGGTATTGGTGGACTAGAAGGTAATAAAAGAAAATACATTTACATAATTTTTTTGAGTGTGCTCTTTTGAATTTAGATTATGGGAACATGATAATATCTCTGTAAACATAAAACAAATGACAAGAAGGTAAAACTAATGTGTGTACATGAGGACAGAAACACCTATTATATAACACAAGATGATATTCAAACTATGCTGCATAAAGTACTACAGTTTTGTTACCCAATTTAACATGGCATTATAACTGGTTACAACAGGTCTATTTCAAATGATCGAAGTGCCACAACATTGAACATCAGTTCGAGTACCAGATGAGTGAAGTTGTGGAACATCGAAAAAAAAATGAAATCGGAACACAAAAAACATCTTGTTTCATGTTTTTGCAGGGGGACAAGCCTCCAAGCACTCACCAACAACCCCTGCTATTTAAATATACTAACTCCGAGATCGCACTACAGTGAAGAGAATAGTAGATTTCCCATTCCGTGCTGTGCGACGATCTCCATTCAGACTGTTCCATGTTCCACAACTTCGATTATCTCATACTCGATCTGATGTTCGATGTTGTGGCAATTAGATCAACTGGAGTAAACCCGGTTACAACTTCCCCCACTTTAAGCCACTATTCAAATGTTGGGGTGAGGAAGCGCAGTAACATAATTCATGGCCAGAATGCATTCATAGCAAAAATGGAGGTCTGACTAACTATGAAGAATACATAGTCATAAATACACATAGTAAAAATGGGGAGGGGAAGCTGTTTGATGCACTGTTGTGTGTTGTGTAAATTATGTGAGAAGAAACTAGTCCTCTAAAGACGGCTTATCCTACAATGGAAGTAAAAACTTAGTCTTGTCTACACTTAAACAGTCAAGTTTCTATGAAAATACAGGAAATACTGCAAGCACTCTCACAATTTGTTTGTTACACTTAGCCAAAATGATCACAGTTCTATGACAAAAGTTTCAATGGGAATGGGTAATGCTAGTTTTAACAATGTTAGTATGACAGTTAATTATGCACATGCTGTGTGCTCGTAACTCTCTGCAACCACAGAACAGCATGCAAATTACTAATCCTATTACTAAACAAACTATATGCAAATCAGGCTGCAAACATTCAGCAACTACAGCAGAAACTAAAAGCCAACGTTTGTGACAAACTAATAATTTCACAATGATGAACCCTTATTCAGTGATAAATCAAGGAGTGTGGTGTAAAACACATAAATCAAAACACTATAAATGAAGTCTGATTCCTATCAACACAAAGAAGAATGTGTCTACAAATATGCCGCATATAACATTAAGACAGAATCTACTACTCCTTACAGCCAGTCCTGTGCACCTAGCCCAAGGTCACATTACTGCTCTAAATCCATGTCACCATGGAGTGGTACTTTTATGTGACCTATGTATTTTGAATATGTGAGCATTCAACATCCTTTGTTCACTTAACCATCCATACACCAAAACAGTAAGGCAGACAACCACCCTTCAAGAATCCTCCCATATCAAAATTAATTTAAGATACCATGAGCAAATCAAATAAAAGAGGCAAAATAAAATACAGCAGTAAGCCAACTGGAAAACAACATTACTGGCAAAACAGACTCAAGACTAAATACCTGAACTAAAACTTAACTTTACAAAAACTACAAAACAAACTTCTAAACATGTCTCTCTCAACAGTATCAAAATACATCCAATAATTATCAAATGAGAACTCAAGTAGAAGAAAACTAACCAAAAAACTCTCTATTTCATAAAAACAAGTGGAAACTACATGAAACCCTATTCATCAGACATCTGATACAATTACCAATACTACATAAAATTAATAGCAGCAGTATGTCAAAATAAGTGTTTTGTTCACCCTGTAACTAAAATTGAATATATTTTTGACTGTTATGCTAAATGTAACAGCATAAAAGTTGTATACTTAGCTATCTGTGGCATTGCACCTCGTTCTATGTGGGAAAATGTACTCGTCGATTAAAAGATTGCATCATTGAACACAATTCAGAAAATAAAAGGGGCATTATGACTAATGCATTTGCTAAGCATATTGCTGATAATAATGTAAAAATAGAAGTTATGTTCTTACCATAACGTTCCATGTTAGTTGTCTTCTTCTCGCCTTCTTCTTGCTGGATGGGTTCGGAGCCGACCTCGGCCACTCTAAAAGCTCGAGAGTTGGTTCCACCGGCTCGAGGCTCCCCTTATATCCCACAATGCTAGGCGTGAGTTACCTCAGATCTCGTTTGTAAGCTAGACCCAGCTTATAATAGTAGCAGAATAACTAGAAACAAAATCCACCTCTATAAACACGGGTGAAGAGAAGGGTGACCTACATCCTGATCTAGGAAATATGCCCAGCAGAGCATATACCTAAAGTAAAGAGGTGGTAGAAAGAGAGGTCACAATCAAACTCCTCTAGGTCTGTCCAGGCCAGAGGGAAGGAGGGTGGGACGCAAGAAGAAGGCGAGAAGAAGACAACTAACATGGAACGTTATGGTAAGAACATAACTTCTATATGTTAAGTTGTCTATCTCGCCTTCATTCTTGCTGGATGGGACCGCGTCCCTAGCACCTTATCCTGGGTGGCCTAACGGAACAGACTCTTGAGAACAGTGGAACCAAAGTTAGCTCTATGCCTAGAAGCTAAATCCAACTTATAATGAGAAATGAAAGTGTGAGGAGTAGCCCAAGTAGCCGCTGCACAAATGGTGTCAATAGGCAGTCTGTCTTGGAAGGCTATAGAAGTAGCCAAAGCTCTGGTAGAATGGGCTTTAGGTTTGTTAGGCAGCTTTTGGTGTCTAATTTCATAAACAAGGGAAATCAGGGATGTTAGCCATCTAGATAATGATACCTTTGAAACTGAAAGTCCCTTTCTGCCTTCTGCATAAGAGACAAACAGCTGGTCAGATTTTCTGAATTGTTTGGTTCTATCCAAATAGTACCTTAACTGACGATGAACATCTAGCCAATGCAATTTTTGTTCAGACCTGTTAGAATATTCTGGAAAAACACAGGAGGTCAATGCTTTGATTTAGGTTAGACGCCGAGGCTATCTTAGGTAAAAGGACGGGTTGGTTCGTAAAGATACCCTGTCCTTATGGAACAACAGATAAGGAGGTCGACAGCTGAGTGCATGAAGTTCTGAAACTCTTCTAGCTGAAGTAATAGCAACTAGAAAGAGTGTCTTGCATGATAACAATTTTAAAGAACAGGAGGCTGCAGGTTCAAAAGGGGAAAGAATCAAAGAACTAAGAACTAAATTTAGGTCCCAAGGGGGAGGAGGATTTCTTATAGGAGGTCTGAGTAGAAAAGCTCCCTTCAAAAAGGCTTTACAAAGCTTGTGGGACATGATAGCAGACTCTGAAATGCCCACATGAAAGTTAGAAATAGCTGCCAATTGAACTTTAAGAGTAGAAGGAGATGAACCTGCATGGAAGAGTTCAGCTAGAAAATCAAGGACCATTTGGATGGAAGCAGTGAAAGGATCTATGTCCTTTCCTTGAGCCCAATAGGCGAAACGTTTCCACTTACTCAAATAAACCTTCCGAGTGGAAGATTTATGGGAAGCTATCAAAATATCTCGGACAGAATGAGATATTTGAGGAAGCCTGGCTAAGGTTGGAATTGGAGGAACCAAGCAGTGAGGTTCAGAGAGGGGAGGGAGCGATGACACTGACCCGACTGATGGATCAAAAGATCTGGAACTAGGTCCAGATGCCAAGGTCGCTCCAATAGAAAATGATGTAGAAAGGGGAACCAAACCTGTCGAGGCCAGTAAGGAGCAATGAGGATCAATGAGGCCTTCTGAGCGATAGCTTTCTGTATCACTTGAGAGATTAGTGGGAAGGAGGAAATGCATACAGAAGTCCCCGGGGCCAAACTTGGACTAGAGCGTCTCTGCTGGGCTGGCCTGGTAAAGGGAATAGGGTGAAATAATCTCTGCACTTGCTGTTTTGGGGAGTAGCAAAAAGGTCGCAGCAAGGCTGACCCCACTTGAGAAAAATTTCTCTCACAACAGAGTCTTTCAGAGACCACTCGTGAGGCATGAGGATAGCTCTGCTCAACTTGTCCGCAATTTGATTGGACTTCCCGGGGATGTGCGTTGCTATCAGAAACCGCTGAGAAGAAATCGCCCATTGCCACAGTCTGAGTGCTTCTCGACACAGGGGGTAGGACCTGGTTCTGCCTTGTTTGTTGATATACCACACTACAGACATATTGTCCATCTGGATTGCTATCGTTCCCAAGGGAAGAGAGTCTTGAAGGGCTTGCAACGCTAAAAGCACTGCTCTCATCTCTAGAACATTTATGTGCAAGTGGCATTCGTCTGGTTGCCATGTGCCCTGGACAGTTCTGCCCTGATAATGCCCCCCCCACCCGATCAGGGAGGCGTCCGTTGTCAGAGTAGCAACCGGAGGGGAAGGGACAAAGGGTCTTCCCAATAAGAGCTGGGGAAGACATCCACCACAGAAGATGATTCCTGCACGTCTGCGTAATCATAATGGTGTGGGACATCGGAAGTTGCTGGTATGACCATTGCGTGAAGAGCATCCATTGAAGGATTCTCATGTGGAATCTGGCTAATGGAAGCAGAGGTATGGCAGCCGCCATAATCCCCAACACTTTCAGAACTAACCTGGCTTTGATTCTGTTGCTGCTGAAGAGGAGCGAGACCAGTTTGTGTATGTCTGTTACTCTCTGATCTATTAGTCTCGCAGACATGTTGACTGTGTCTAGATTTGCGCCTATGAAGGTAATAGTATGACAAGGCGACAAAACAGACTTTTCGCAATTTATTGAAATGCCTAAATTTTGACAAATGCGAAAGGTGTAGTCCCTGGCCATTAGAAGAAGATGCTTGGTGGGAGCTGTGAGGAGCCAGTCGTCCAAATATGGAAACACCTGGAATCCTTGACGTCTCAGGTGAGAAGCTACCACTGCCATGCATTTGTTAAACACCGGGGCAGTGGTGAGACCAAAGGGCAGGGCCCTGAATTGAAAATGACTGGTTCCTAGCCTGAAGCGGAGGAATCTTCTGGAGCGTCTGTTCATTTTTATGTGATAGTACGCATCCTGAAGGTCTATAGAGCACATCCAGTTCCCCTTTCCCAAAAGGGGAAGGATGGATTGCAGCGTGACCATCCGAAATCTTGTTTTCTTGACTGACTTGTTCAAGATACTGAGATCCAAAATTGGTCTCCAGTCCCCTGTTTTCTTTGGAACTAAAAAGAACCTGGAGTAGATTCCGGATCCTTGCTGGTCTGCTGGAACTGGCTGAATTGCTCTTTTTGCAAGCAGCTTTGAAATTTCCAAAGCTGCAAGATCCCTTTGAGCGGGTGGAACATCTGGAAGGGATTTTTTTGATTGGTTTGGAATGTGAACGAAGGGAATGGAATAGCCTTTGGAAATGATGGACTGTACCCATTTGTCTTGAGTTAGGGATAGCCAGGCTTCTGGGTACAGTGACAATCTTCCCCCGACTGCCTCCGAAGGTGGGCAGTCGGGCAACACCTCAGGGATGCTGAAAGGGCTTATCAGAGAAGGCTTCTCGAGTGCCCTGGTTCTGTGGACCCCCTCTGCCTCTAGGGCGACGTCTACCATTGTTGTTCCCCCCTCTGCCACTGGCGGGGAACCGACTCTGTGCGTCAGGCGAAGTCCCTTGAGATTGCTTGCGGAACCACATTTTACCACTTTTCTGGCCTTTGGGGTAAGGCCTAGAAGGAGTAGAAAAACGGACTCCGACGGCAGAAAGAGTCTTGCCATCCGTCTCGCACCTAGTCAAGGTTTCTTTCACTTGAGGACCAAAAAGAGATGATCCATCGAACGGGGAATTAGTGAAAGACGTTTTAAAGGGATCCGCAAAGTTGCATAGCCGCATCCAGGCATGCCTGCGCAAGGCTACGCCTGTCCCTGCGGCCCTGCTCGCTCCATCAGCCGCATACGAAAGGAGGCGCATGGAGGAGTTAGCTATGGAGTTCAGGGTAGCCAGCTGAGTGTTCATCTTGTCTTGAAAACCCGCAGCTGTAGGATCCTTCAACATGTCACTCGCTTCTTTGATCAAGTCTCTTTGAAGACGAGTAAAATGGCATAGGTAGTTCAGCGAACGCATTGCAAAGGTCGCTGATGAGAACATCCGCTTCCCGTACCTGTCCATGGACCTAGATTCCTTGTTAGGTGGATGGACAGGCACTGAAGGATCAGCTAGTTCCTTCTTGGTGGCAGCAGCAACCACCATAGCATCCACAGAAACTCCCTTGGTCAAAAATTGTTTATCCGCTGGTGCCGTGATAAATTTTGAGGGTCTCCTGGGGGTGGGGTCCACTGAGTCTGGAGCCGTCCATGCCTTTTTTGCTACCACCTGCATGAGGGGGTCAAAGGAGGGAGACACCCAGGAGGTGGAAGGGCGAGAGCCAAACGCCTCAAGGTACACAGATTCATCCTCCGAAGGGTTGAGGGCTGGCCAATTTCCCCTCTGCTTAAGGATTTCTAGAATGTCTGCAAATGAGACATCTTCAGAAGGGGAACGGGGGGAACCCTCGGAATCCTCTAAATCCGTGTCAGAGGTGACGGACTCAGGTGAGTCTATGTGTTTCCTCTTACACTTTCTCTTCCGAGGGGGCTCTTCTGCCAATTCAGGAGAGGCCTCGGAAGAGGATGAGATCCCCACAGGAGATTCCTGAGGAGCTGGCTCTCTGCAGTTTGGGATGAGGGAGTGAGCCGACTTGACCTGAGGCACCGAAGAGGGAGGGGCGGATGGAGCCGACTGTGGAGTTGAACCAGGTTCCAACACACTCCGCATGACCTCGAACGCACCCCTGTCAGGCAGAGCCAGAGGTCCCCGCTCCAAAAGCTAAAACCTCCCTCGGCACCGACAGTGATGGCTCGAGGCCGATGTCGGAGCCGAACTCACCAGCGCCGAAGCCCGAGAGGAGGCGGGTCGGACAAGGGTCCGATGCCACTCACCCCTCGAGCCGACGAGGGAAGTCCGGCGCCGAGATTCTTCTAAGGAAGAAATCGGAGCCGGCGATGGAGCCGAAGATATTTGTATCGGCTCCGGCTACCACAGTCTCGGTTCAGCGCCCGGCTCCGAGCTCAACGAAGTCGGAGGAGGAACATAAAGAGGGACAGGGTCAGGCATCGACTGATGAGTCGGGCTCTGAAGCATTTGGGCCAGTGCCTCGGACTTGAGAAGTCGACTCACTACCCTCTGAAGGTCATGGTCCAGCCTCGATGACCTAGAGGAGTGAGATCTATGGCTCCGTTCAGACAGCAGAGGAGATGCTGGAGCCGAATGAATGGAGCCAAGGGACGGTGACCTGGACCTCTTTCTAGATGTCGGTTCAAGGTCTGGTCGGAACCGACACAGGAACTTCCAATACCTCGGCTCCAGCCGGAGCCGAGGAAACCACAGAAACTGCAGTCTGAGACTCAACGGCTCCAGCCGGAGCCGATGTAGACGGAGGTTTCAGAGCCTTAGGTCTCGGCTCAGAAGCTGGAGCCGAGGACCTAGAAGCCTTGGAGGGCTTTCCCGAAGGAACAGTAAGGGAACCCTCAGGCTTGAGTAAACCTCTCAAAATAAGTTTGTTTTTTCTTTCCTGCAGGACCCTGGGGCTGAAGCCGTGGCATACAGCACAGGAGTCCTGCAGGTGTAAAGGTCCCAGGCAGTAAACACAAGAAGTGTGACCGTCTGTCAGAGACATTTTCTGACAGCACGAGTCACACTTCTTGAAGCCTGAGACCTTTGAGTCTTTAGACATTTTAGAAGGAAGTGTAATCACACACACACAGTCAAACACACTGATTACACCCTATCCAAGTTTAAACTCAAAAAATAAAACAAACTATCAAAGTTTTAAATTCTGAGAAAAACACACAGACACCACTAGGGGATGGAAAAAGGCCCAAAGGCCCAAGGGAAGAACTTATAAGTTCTTGTGGAAAAAGGGGGATAATAAGAGAGAAAAGGGGACAAAATCCACTAAACTAAGGGAAACAACTGTTAAAAATTAAACTAAAGGGGTTTAAGTAGACTAAATTTTACTCTACAATTACTCACCAAGAAGCCGGTAGAAACCAAACACCTCGATCTCTGTAGCGGCAAACGAGATCTGGGGTAACTCACGCCTAGCATTGTGGGATATAAGGGGAGCCTCGAGCCGGTGGAACCAACTCTCGAGCTTTTAGAGTGGCCGAGTCGGAGCCGAGGTCGGCTCCGAACCCATCCAGCAAGAATGAAGGCGAGATAGACAACTTAACATCATCTATTTAAGTTTAGAGTAATTCAGATATGTCATACAAATAACAGGGGGGTGATATAAATAATGTGTTGGAAAATGCAGAATATTTATGATTCTAAGGTTCAAAGCAGATGTGTCCCCTGGTTTAAACAATGCAGTGAGTCTAAAACCTGTCTTGTAAAAAAAAAAAATTGATACTGCATTAAGATGCCTTTCAACTGATTTCTAATTGATTTTTTAGTTTTTACAGGTTGGTTGTGTCATGTGATGTGTGATGCTGTGATATTTAAATTGGTTTTTAAAATATGTTAATGAAAAGCACTAAAGAAGGGGTAACCTGGAAGCTTTGTTTATTTTTAGTGTGAGTTGTTTTAATAAAATTATAGAACGTTTCTGTTGTTCAGGTTTTTTCGTATATAATATCAGGGAAAACAGTTTATGCTACAAATAAAATAAAATATGCCCTGAACAATAAGGGGAACTCAGCTCAAGGTGAGTGGGAAAAATCTACAGAATATGATACTTCATGTAAACACACTAGACCACACCAGACACCTCAATTAATAGTCCGTCTTTATAGACACCCTCAGAAATGTGTGTATATACATAGCCTGTGGAGAACCACACACTGCCTCTCTCCAGAAACAAAAAAGAAGAACTGCCTACCCTTATTTATGTAAACTGTTCTACGGTTGTATAATCTACATAGGAGTTTAGGGACTGGTGTATCACTGCACAATAATCACAATGTGAACAGTATTATCAATGTAATTTAATTCTTATCCCACTCTCAACAATTACTATTTCTTACTTATGATTATTCTCCTACTGACTACTATTCTTCTTTCTAAGAATTTCTCCTCTCATTCTACTTCTACCGTCCCTTCAAATAGTGCACATGCTGTAACCACATTTACGTTGTACAAGT